>NW_009620062.1:0-5646 GCF_000690535.1 Cariama cristata
CCTTTTCAGTTTAAATCAAAGTAAATTAATTCAGTGACTTAAAGATCCCATTCTGAGGTCTTAGTTCACAATCAGGGTAATTACTGTAAGCACCTTTAGATTTGACTCTGTGCTGTCAATGTTAGTCGTAGCATTATTATTTACATCAGTGCGCCAAACTACATCAAAAGTTGGTATGAATTAAAAAGGTCTTACAGTGAAAATGTAGTATTTCCATTTATATTTCTATAGCCCTTGTTTTATAGCTATAAATGGCTTTTCAAGCTTTTAATACGTGGTTTTATTTTTTACAGAAGAAGAAACGCCTGACAGCGGAAATCCAGGATGTTCAAGTAACTGATTTCTTGCATCTACTTTTGTTATCTTATGTTGCTATATTAACTGAATACATCTTTCAAAGCTTGACTTTTCCTATTCCATAAATCTCTTCCTCTGAAATAACTGAAACAAAAGTGATGGCAATATTCTGAAGTCTTTTTTGCCATTTATTTTAGATATTTAACTATCCATAAGGCTTGGCTCAAAGAATTTCAAAAGTTTCCTAAGATCAGAGAAGCTGAGATTGAGTTTCTAAATTTTTTAAAAGCTCCCTTTACAAAACCACTTTCCATTGTTTTGTTGATTTCTTAATTGTTAGGTGCAAATTCCTTAATCTAGAAATCCCTGTTTATCAGATGTGAAGCTTTAGCAGTGAGGTTATGTAGATTACACTTTACCATGGGCTGAATCTCACTTCTTATTTACCCGTCACAGTGGCTGCTAATCCCACAGATTTACACTTGGATATCTAACTAAATACCTGTAGACTAAATCATCAACTGTGTCAGCAAGAGCAGCAGTTTCTTTAAACAAGTCAAGACTCAGGAAATGCTGACTTTATGCCCTATCTTTATAATGGACTCTGACTGGCCCTGACTGCTTCGTTAGGTACATAATGTTCCACCATAGGGTCAAAGTACTGAAGAAGTTGTTTTGTTCTTTGTCTTCAGGGGGTTTTTCCCTTGTTGGATGCTTTAGCACCATCTCCAGGCAATTCGTTTCATTTCAACTGCCTGAACCAACTCAAAGACTCCTGGGCTTCATTGCCGATTTCTTGTATATTTTTGATACAACAAATTATTTGGTATTTGCATTTCTAATCTTTTCCCTATTCCTTTTCCTTTTCCATTTATTTCTGTTTAAAAGCAAGAAATGAAGTAATAATTAGCCTTTTGGCTTTAGCATAGTAAATGCTGGTGTTGCAAAAATTTCTGAGAATGTACAGTTAAGAGATATAGTCCAGGATAACCAAAAGTGGCAGGGATAGTGTTGAATTTTTTTATAGCAGTTATTTTAAGGTTAACTGTTTGTAACATGTTGATTACTGTATGACAGCTAGTATTAAGTATATTAATTCTGTTTAGCGATTACATGAAACTAATCTCAGTTAAAACACTATTAAGGTATGTAAAGCTTATAAAAGTTCCACACCTTAAGTTTTTTCTCATTTTTGTCATTAACTTTAATGGGGCATTATTTGAAGGCCAGATGGGGTCATATTGTCAGATCTCATCAAACAAAGCAGCGAACCCCAAGACTTATGCTTCCCCACCAAGTTTTGTCTTATGCTTCAGGAAGTATTCAAGCATTACATCTTTGTCTGAAAGCTATTCTGAAAAAGGAAATGGTGGGAAGGTCCTCATGCTTCCTTTATATATGGCATTCATTTTAGTTACACAACACTAAGCGTGTATTGTAAGGATCTACATATACATATCCTACCCAAGTCATGAAAGCACTCTTGTTTTTCCAATTGCAGAAGATGCAACAAGATTTAAACACCTCAGAAAATATGTTTACTTATATGAAGCAGAAACATCAAATGGGATCACAGGAACAGCAGATTCTCGAAGCGGTTCAAAGATCACTTGCAAGGTAGGGAAAATACAACAGATTGGGACTGCACACTGAGTAACATGGGAGCTGACAACTAGGGAGCATCATTCAATGTTTTTCCAAACAAGATCATTCTTTTGAAAGGCACATGTTGAGAGACCTGAAGACTAAGCCGTCGTTGTCCTAGACAGAAGACACTGGGGACAGTAGAAGTCCTTCATACCACTATGCCAGTGCATTGCAATCCTCATCTGGCTGTACTTTTACACAAGAGGGGGAAGACTTGGTAGTTAGTTTCCTTAGCTCTGGGCTAAGTCTACCAATGTCCATCAAAAAATTCTAGAAGTTGAACTAAAACAGCTCATTGATGCCATGAAGACCACTTGATAGCCTGTTGATAGTAACAGTCTAGCCAGAATCAGGGCTGTAAGAGTACAAGTCCTGTAGGCCATTAAATTACCCAATGTCCCTCCATCTTGCCCAAGACTTTCTCATCATGTTTTTTTTTTTTTTCTGAAATGACTTAATGGGGAAAATATGCTTTCATATCTTCTCCCTTAAGTTACCTTAAGCTGTTTAGAGTACTTTGGAATCTTTCCCAACAGCTGCTAGTAGGATGATTCTGACACTTTACAAAACCCGAGGAATACCGTATTTTCAAAACTGTAACTGGATGATCATGGAAACATGATAATGAAAAAAGGATAAACACATATTTGTGTTTTCAGATTGAACTGGAGGTACCACAGTTGTGCCACTTCATCCTGAGGACAATGCATTGCTCCCTGAGGGAGACATTTGGTGTTGACACTGAGGGAAGGGCCATGCTGAAAAAGTCAAAGAACTCTGAGGATTTTGCAAATGCCATGTCCAAGTAAGCAACATCAATTATCATCAACACTTGTAGCCTTAATGTGGAACAGACTGCAATGTTACAGGCCACCCTGACTATGTTTTTCCGGGCATAGAATACATTTCATGATAACATGATAGATTTATAAGCTGATTCCACATCAAAACTCTCCCTGATATAATTTAGAGCTAACTTGGCACAGTTTTCAATTGCTAGCAGGGAAGGGGTTTTTTGATCCAGAATTTTCACCTGTAATGTTTTTGTCATTTATATCATCTGTATCAGGAAAGTGTTGGGTAGTCCTGTAAAGGATTATTGCAAGTAGAATGTTCCTTCTTGTAAGCAAATTCTCAAATGTCTGTGTGCAGCCATTTTAAGATAATTTTACTTTGCTGACATGGTATGAAGACTGTGCAATAGAAAGGTATTTGAGACTGAAGTCCAGATTTCCTATCCCGATCTTTAATGACCTATGCAACTTATCTCTTCCTTACTTATCTGCTTTTTTAACTTATTGCTACTACTCCCTCAACCCAACTAGTCTCTAGTGCTTGTCAGTGCATATTTCACTTATGCACCTTCATGCTTGTTTCAGTGCCTCGGTATCCACTCCATCTTGTTTCAGAAGCCATGGATCTCAAAACAACTCGAGACAATATTAAATATGTTTTTCGGAAAACAATCAAGGTTTTATTTAAAGACTGTAACTAGTAGAGAATCCTTCCTGTCATTTTGTAGCCTACTGCAGTAGTTAATAATTACCTGATTCTAAAAATTTACTTATCTCCTCTCTGAATTTGTGCAATTCCAACTTCCAGCCATTCCTCTTGATATTTACTTGTCCTTAGATGACACAGTCTGGTGATATCAGAATGTCCTTGGTTAGAATTTTGCTGCTTTAATAATAATGCTCCCTAATAGTAACAACAGTGAAGAGTAAATAATGATAGACCAAGATAAACATGATGCTTTAGCTATACGCCCAGCATTTTATTGATAACATGCTCTTCACTGGGTGGCTTTAACATGTTTTCATACTAATGCTGGGGTTTTTTTGGGCAGGCATGAGCTAAAATTCAGCATTCAGAATGGAACAAAAGTCAAACTGTATCCGGAGAAGGATGAACCTCTGAATGTACTGAATCTCAAGAGAGGGATCATCTCAGCTTTACTTGTGCCAACAGAAACAACAGAAAACGTAAAAACAATTTCAATGGTAGGTGTTTTGAAAACAGTCACTTTATTTCCTTAATAAATGGAAGAAACCTTCCCTAGAAGAGTCACTCCCGAACATCCTTTTCAAAAGACCTGGTAATTCAGATGAGAAAGGGTGCCTTTCAGCTAGATCAGAAAATGTCTGACAGTATGAACAAAGACACTGATTTCTTTCTTCTTTCCAGGATACTGTGTATGGAAAGTGTGACAGTGAAGTTGAATTCAAATCTAGAAAAGGAAATGTTGCAGAAGAGATTTCGATTAACAGAGACCTGAAAGCCTGTGACAACTTCAGTCCCATCAGAGATTATGTCAACCCTATTGCCATTGTAAAGGGACTAGTAAGTACAACATTAAAAATTATATGATATAACATTCTTCACTACATCAGTTAAAATTATAAACAACTACTACAACAAATAAATTTTGTATTTATCTTCTGAAAGCTTAAATAGGTTTTCTGCCCCCTTGCATTAGATCAGACTATGGTTTTGTTGGCAGTCAATAGAGAAAAACAGATGCAGAGAAAGAGACTTTCATGTTCTCATTATTTTTTAAAGGAGAGTTTTCATAGATGGAGTTAGTAATATTGGTTACATGATAACCTGTCAGATCATGTCCAAATTTTTAGTTTTGTGGGTCAAAATTTTCAGGCTTCCAATTTCATGTAAAACATGCAGTCCATCATGTAAAACCTGTAGTCTACCAAAACCCTGATGTGTATATGATATGCGGGAGGAGAGGGCTCTAAATGCCTCAAAGTAAATGGTTTGGCATGCTGTTCAGGCTACCTGTTAATCCACAATGATCAAATGCAGTTGCTTGCGTGAATATTGGCAGATTTCTTCCTGGTATCATGGCATCTATGCTTTTGAGTGTTTTCCCTCAAAAAATAATTAGGATTTCGTATCATGCTGAAAACATATTTTATAATTTCTACCACTTCTACAGTTTGTTGTAGAAATCTTTAAAATGTCTGTAATAGCGAAATTAAAAAGAGCGTCAACTGTTATGAGGGGCCTGAACAACTCTAAAGATTACAAACTGGTGTCTATGAAGGAGTCCTTTGTTGTAGGCAGCAGGGGATCAGTCATGAAGTAACTACTAAACCAAACACCTCAATAAGGCCTGAGGGAAAATTTCAGGGGGATTTTTGCCTGTGAAGAGACTTAAGACTAAAGATTGATACTGGTACAATTTTGTCTTTGTGTGAGAATGATTCCAATTATGCACCTTTTTTTCCAATATGCTGTTACTGTTAATATTACAGTAAAACAATGGCAGGCTTTAAAACAATGTTTGTTTCCTATGCTATTCAGTAAAATGACTGCCAAACTATTTATTTTACAGAACATCCCGTTATCTACCCTTCTAAGGAGCACTCAATTCTGTCATTACAATATTGATGCAAAGAAAAGGCATATAAGAGATGCTGTCTGCAGTGAAAAACACCTGTTTCTGCCTTTCTCATACAAGTAGGTTGCTCACTATTTATCATTACCCTTTATTTATAAATATTCATTTTAAATGGCGATATATCACATTCTCTCCTAACTTCATCCTCAAATATGCAAGAGGCATGGCAAAACCCCTCAAAAGTACTTAGACTCAACTAAAGCACTGAATTTTTCTTTGTTTGCTAGAAATCGCTATGGTGTGATGACAGAGCTCAGCCAGACACTGAAGCTTGAAGATACCCCAAA
>NW_009620063.1:0-2905 GCF_000690535.1 Cariama cristata
AATTCCCCCCAAATGTGATAGTATTATTCTTATATGTAAAATATCATGTGTCAACTTTTCTGATATACCTCTTGTTTTCCAATTCATTTATTAGCAGTAGGTTAAGATCACTATTTCAAAATACAATATTCTATGGAGCTGTAAGGGTTAGTTAGCTGGCAGTTTAATAGACATAAGAGTTACTTTTTCTACATCATTACTAAACCACAGTAAACATGTTATTCTATCCAAATTTATACCACAGTTTGCTTTGCATGGGGTCAGCTTCAAAAGTAGGTGACAATTATGAAGGAAAAGCCAAGGAACATAACATTCATAAGCAACGGGAGTGAAACACTTAAAATGATGCTATTAAAGCATTCTTGCTAACAAGAGTACTCCCAATGTACAAAAGACTTTTAAATGGCTTCTCAGTATTCCCATTAGTTGTAGATACAATTAGGAAAAAAAAAACATAAATAAATAAATCTATTTTGAAGAGCAAAAATGATTTTTTACAAACACTGTTGATTTTTGTTTTCATTTACAAATTTTAATTTAATATCTTGAAAATTTTTTATATTCTATCACAAAGTAGCTGCTGCAGTTTTTCTTGTGAAAGACAAAAACTCTAAACTTAATCTGTCACAAAAACTTTGTAATTATCTATTTTTCCCTTGTCAGACTCTTCTTGAGCAATTACACACTTTGTGGTTTTATGTTGATTTGAAATGGAAAAAACCCACAAAGCTTAGAGAAAATTAGTATAACAACCTTTATCGAGCTTTATTCATCAGTTTTCACAAAAAGTTTAATGAACTGATTTCTGTGCACCCAAACATTTAGACTACAAATGTTCACTTCCTGATTGCTGGTATTAGTTCTCTAATTGGAGTACTTACTAGTTGATTTTATTGGTTTTTTGTCAGGTATTTTTAGTATTCTATATTAACTGTTTAAATATGGCAGTTATGTAGGAGGGACATAATGATGACATAATGAGATCAGATGAAAGGACTGACTAACAACTGGAAAGAATTATTCTGTGACAAATTTTATGATGTTTGGGGTTTTTTTCCTTTCTTTTTTTTTTTTTTTTTTACATGAACTACTTAGGAAATGCATTTTAACATGGAGGAAAGTGAAATGAACTGCTCTGAAATGACAAACATCTTTTTCTTTGGTGTAAAGCTAATCTTAGAGATCAGAGATGTAGTCTCAGCTTCTGTTTCACCAGTTGCCTTAGGCTTCCTGTAAAACTGTGACAGGTTCTTTTCCATTTTGCTTCACTAATTAATTATGTCAAGTATGTGCCACTGCACTTCCATTAGTACTTATGCTACATATAAATCTGCAAAAACACAATGGTAAAACACATCTTCTTTATCCAGATAACAGTAGCGTAATCTTGTTAATTGTATTTTGCTGGACTGAAACATCCTTAGTCTGCGTTGTTTCTTGCATACTGTAATCAACAAAAGTGGGTCTTTTTGTAAAGTAATTTATTATTCTACATGATCACTAATTTGCACCTTTCAGCAGACAAAGAACTGTGAATTCTTTGAATGGGATATGCCCTGTGCTTGTGAAATTTTAGAATACAAAGATTTAACCAAAAATGACACTGCAAGAATGAGTAGTGTGTTGCCATTCTTTCTCATTTTTAGATTTCTGATGTGTTTATTTGTACGTTTTTCAACTTCATTACTGCTGTTGTTGCAAATGTGCAGTTTTCTAAGTTGATGTCCCTGGATTTGATGTAAACATATGGCATATTTTGGAGTGGAACAAGCAAGAAATATTTTTGAGATAAAAGCTAGCTTTGTCGGTGAAATATTTTCTACCGTTGCCAAGAAACTGCTCCGTGCATCACTGTTGCGTCATCTCTCCCAGATAAGAAAACCCTAAAGTGGGGGATTTCTGTGGAGAAAAACTAGGGATGGATCAGCACTGGTGCCAACCTTCATGCCTGCTATCTCAAAACACAGCCAGTGCTCATTGCTTCAGGAAAGGAGGTCAACAGCCTGCTCATCTGATATATTTATTCAGGGTTTATATACTCCCTCACTTCTTCCCCTATGACAGTGTCAGTATAGTTTCTTGTTTGTGTCTGTTCCTTATACTCATGTGTTAATGTTGCTGGATTGTTGGCTGCAATGGTTTCCTCTTCTCCAGAAAAATGGAGAGGTTTTCTCCATTGACCATGAAGAAAACCTAGTAAAGATAGTATCCTTCTATGTTAAGCATGCTTGTTATGTCTCTGTGGTCAAAAATTGTGATTACATCTTATGTTCCCACAAAAGTATATACAGAAAGGAAGGTCATTTCATGTTGCATCTGATTCAAAACACAAAGCGGGTGAAGAAATAACCCCCTGTACTAAATATGTGCTAAAATGAACATGAATCTTTCTCTTTCCTGTGAATGCTAGATTGCGTTTAGGAACTGAACCTGTGTTTTTTCACAGGGTAATGCAGCTCCCATATTATATTACAGAGAAAAGAAAAGAAGATATCCCTTTTGGAAGTCAACATTAAAACAAGTAAGACAAAACTCCTATACATAAATGGCAGTTTTTCAAATGCAGCTTAGTCTAGTCACAGTGAGCAGAAAGAATTACTTCTAGTGTTATCCAAAAGAGGATTCATGCTCAGTCTCAAGTTGCTTCCCAGCTTTGGAAGATGGGACAGGCAACCCAGGAAGAATACAGAGACATTGTTAAGGCTTGCAGAGAGAAAATTAGAAAGGGAAAAGCCCAGTTTGAACTCACTCTGGCCACAGTTGTAACAGACAATAAAAAATGTTTTTACAAATATGTTAACAACAAAAGGAGGACCAAAGAGAATCTCCCCCCTTTACTGGATGAAGAGGGGAACGTTACCAGCAAGGGTGAGGAAAAGGCCGCCTTTGCCTCAGTCTTCAATAG
>NW_009620064.1:0-7762 GCF_000690535.1 Cariama cristata
CAACCTGGTGTGGTGGAAGGTGTCCCTGTTGGAAGGAGGTGAGCTTTAAGGTCCCTTCCAACCCAAACCATTCTATGATCTCCATACCTTGACAGGTTTTGCCATTGGGCATAAGGCGATAACCAGATGGGCAAGTACACTGGTAACTTCCGAGGGTGTTTCTGCATTCGTGCTGACAGGTATCTCTGGCTTCACATTCGTCGATGTCTGTGGAAAGAACCATGAACACGTACATGTCAGGATTATCTGAACCAAGGTATTTTTTGTCCTATTTATATACAAGCACATGGACAGAGTTGGTGGAAGTTGTCTGGATCTTGTTTTCTGAGGGGGGTTGAATGTCTAAGACTAGCAAGTCCTTTCACACCTTACCCATGCCTTACAACTTTTTAATAATTAAAATCAGCTTTGAGGGGATCCTCACCTCTTTTGAATAGCAGCCATAATATGTATTCTAGCTGAAGAGACCAGTCCTGGTACAGAGCTCCGGGAAGAAAGGGGAACGTGCACTCTGTGTACGTCAACAAGGTTATACAAATACAGTCTTGCCCCAAAAAGTAAGCTGAGCTGCCTGATAATAAGGGTTTAAGCAATATGCTTAGGAAACGCCCAGAGTAGTTATCTCGCCAGAGGAAGCCTTGACAGCAGGGGAGTTGTTCTTGCAGTTAATCCCTCCTCAGTCAAAGCCATTTCCCTTCCAAACTGATCTTCCCCGTGGCATGGGGATGAATTAAGCTCAGTATCTGGGAAGACTATCAATAAATGCTCTTTTTTTTTTTTTTAATCTCTCTCTCAAATATAGAAGTACCAGACCACTTCATGTAAAATTTTCAAAGCAGACTAGTGTGATTTAGACACAGATCATATATAATTATACCAGTTCTTTTGAAGCATCTGCTCAATTCAGGACAGCAATAGAGACCCTACTTAGTTAGTCTCGTGCAAGAGCTAAGACTTAAGACTTGCATGATTAAACCAGTGGAAGGAGGCGGTCTTTGCTTCCCCTCTCTTTGTCTGATTTACAGGGGTTGCATTAGATAAAAATGCAAACACAGAAGAGAAACAGATGTGACTAGAAATTTATGGTATGTTGTTATCAAATCCTGATGGTTATCTATTGAAAGAATTTTCTTTAAAAAAAAAAGGCATGATTTGGGTGTATTTTTCATATTAAACAGTAATTTTTTAATTTAGACGTTTATTGCAATGAAACAGAAGTACAAGAATATTAACTAATTCAGACTGGAAGCTGGGGTGAGGATCATAGATTGTAGCTTAACCCTTTCATCACTGGTAGCTATATTCCTAGGTCTTTTGATTAAACTGCTATACCCATAACAAACTGCATATGACTACTGCAATGTCTTTATAATGTAAATACAAGGTTTGATGTCTACCTATCTCTAATTTTTATTAATAAAAGTACATTCATATTTCTCTGTATTATATATAGAAATTATATATTTTTAATATATAGAAGTTATAGAAAAAATATATAAAAATGTATATATTGTATATTGCTGTATAATTCTAGCAATCATTCTGGTTGCTAGAATCTACCTATAGATCACGATTTATCCTGGAAGGATATTGTGCCGCCTCTGAAATGTCACTGGTGTACATGCTAGGTTGAGGCACACAGCTAAAGCACCACAGCCTGCTACGTTAAAGGCACTGGGACAAGCTCTAGTAAGGCCTAGGCTGCAATACCCTTAGTCCTGAACTCAGCGCTATGATCACAAAATAACTTAACTGAATAATCCCTTTTTTTTTTCTTAAGATACTCAAAATGCGAGTTAAGTTGGCAAAGTCTGGCTTAAGAGAAACCTATTTCAAAAGGGGAACTCATTTTTTACATCGCCATCTGACCTTTACTAGTGATCCCTCCTGAAACGTGAGATGAGCCCTGGCTCCCAGCGCAGCGGCGGCCCAGCTCCAGCCCAGCTCCGTCCGGCTTTCCCGGGCAGGAAGAGGAGTGTGCTCTAGGCAGGCTGGGCCAAAGAGCCCATCTTCTGGCTCTAGACCAGCACTTACTCAAGGTCTAGATCCGTGCACACTAACTACTGCCACATGAGAAAAAGCTAACATTTCTAGCTTTTTAGCAACAGTTTAACTTTTCCCATTTCTTCACATTTAGTACAAATCAGTCAATGAGCAGTACAGGCTGCTGGTCCTCTTGACTTTCATGAGGAGCTGAATTAAATTTTCATTACTTATGAAAATAGCAGCATTTCACTGAAAAACCTCAGAAAATCTCCGGGAGGAAGGAGGAAGCGAGCTCAACTCTTGAGAGTTTGAGTTGCCAAATACCTTTGTTTCCTGTTGATCTTACACCTCTTAAAAAAAAAAAACAAACCCAAAAAACAAACCTGGGGCAGAGCTTGCCAGTCACTAACTACCCTGCTCTCCTCAGCACAGAAAAAGAAAGGGCAGCACTGTCATCGTCACAACTTATGACAAACCTCCTGTTCGTTTACTTGTAATTGGTCTCTCCGCGCCCAGTGAAGTGCATTACAACCCGCTATCTATCATAACTGCAGATAACTTAAAAGCTTCTGCTTATATTGCCCAGATGGCAGCAACTAACTGCTCTGCAGCAGTGCTGGCATTGGCCCTAGGGTTCTCAATTCTAAAATCTTTATTCAAAACCTTTTTGAACCAGATTATTACTACCATCAGTGGGAGTCTGACATAAGCAACATCCCTGGGACTAGACTAGGGCTCCTGTTTTTTTTTTTTTGAAGAGTGAGAAAAAAAATCTACAAAGGTGAGCTACCATAATAAGAAGACAGACAATAACAGTGGGAAATAATTTACAAACACACAATAAGCAGCATAGTTAAAATGAGGGGTTACAAGGAGGAGATTTTGAAAACATTTTTTGCTACAACGTGCACAGGAGACAAGAACATGCAGAACTCTCCAAATGTTTATCAGGGTAATAAGGGAAAAAAACCACAGCACCACAAACCATCAGCCCCTGGTATATATGAAACAGTAACCTAAGAATAAGGACCAAAACAAGAGAATTGCATAGATAGGACTGACATTTACCTACACATCTGTCATTTCTTGCCTCATAGCCTTCAGGACAAGTTTCTCTAATGTTCCTTCTAGTCCTGGAGAAAGGTATTCTGCTGTTTCTATACTCTGAGAAGGAGCTGTAGAGATTTGAGGAGTGCCTGTAATATTGTTGAGGTTGATAGTTGTCTCTCAGAGGGGAGAATTGAGCATAGTTATAGCTATTGTAATAGGCACCATAATTTGGCAATCTCTCCAATCCAGCGCAAGATTTCCCATCACCTAATAAATGTTGCCCAGGCGGACAGATACACTTGAAGCTGCCGGGGGTGTTGGTGCATCGAAATGCACAGGGTTTAGGCACTTGTTCACATTCATTAATGTCTGCTCATATGTGACATGATCCAGAGCAACAAACCATGTGGAAAGGAGAAAAAACAAACAAACAACAACACGTAACTATATGTATATATATAGCCATATACATATATACTTAGCTCAGTCTGTGGAACAAACTGAAGACATAAAAGTGAGATCCTGAAGGCAGTAAAATACAGGGAACACAACACCAAGTAGGCAGGTTATTCTATCCTGTCCAGTAATAAACCTTTTTTCTTCCTGTAGGGCTGCTTGTGCCTTAAGACTGTGCTTACGTCAGACCAGAACTCTGCCGAAGGTCTTGCCTCGCCTGTTACTGAGGGTAAGGGGTGGCTGCAAAAGGAGGATCTGAGTTCATTCCCCTGCATTGGCAGAAGTGGGGCAGGGTGACAGCCTGAAAGCTGCCGGCTGCGGTTCCTGCTGGTTACCAGAGAAGCAGAGCTCTGAGAAATACGTAGCACTTAGGACCCACCCACACCGGTCATCCCTTCAACCTAAGCTCTTCACTGCTACTTTAGTAATCATTGTTTTTTTCTGAAGGGCTCCACAGAGGAATGGGAGAAGCTGTCGGGCCCTTCTTTAAAGGAGGATACTTAACATGGAGCATTTTTGAGAAGTACAGCGCTAGAAATTCATTCAAACCGGCACAGAGGGAAGCTTGAAAAGCTCCAATATCATTATTGTACTATGTGTCGGGAAAAATCAGGTCTCCAGGACGTGTCACAAGGCTGCAGGGGAAGGAGGTCGGGTATGTTCTAACCTTTGATGTTGTTATTGGTCATTCCAGCTATGAAAGGTTAGAGACTTAACAGTAAATATTAATTCACTTTTGTACAATTAAAAAATACAATTATTTTCATTTTTCTAAGGAACGCTTTTTTTTTTTTAAAGTCCAGTTTCCCTTTAAATTGTAATCCAAAATAATTTGACCAATTCTAGCAGTAAATATCCATCCTTAAATCAAAACCGAGTGGTAAGCATACGAAGTATGGTAAAGGGCCTAAGGCTAGAATATGATGGGTGCCCTTCACACAAAACACAGTCAGTATGAGTGCTCTTGGATACTGTAGGACCAGGTCTTCTCCCACAGTCTCTCTGGCACTATCAAAAGAAATTTTCTAAAATTTTTTCTCAAGTTACTTCAGGCCCAGCTGCAAATTTGACATACACAGTATTCCTTTTCAAACTTACAGTCATTCTTTACCAGAAAAAGACAAAAAACATCTGCTAATTCCAAACAGGAATGTTCAACTCCACAATGACCAGGAATAAATAACCCGATAATAACATACATAACAACATATGTATAATTGACATATATCATAAACTTCTTTTTACTAGAATTTAAAGATGATCTTAATAGTGACTCAATAAGGGTTTAATTATTTCATATTAGTGAAAAGTGTGTATTCTTTATTGTTGTAAAAATGCCATTAAGCTAGTGTTGGTACAGTTTCCCCTGTTCTGGTCCCCTCTGAACGCAGTATTTTGAGCCTAGTTTGTAACCCTCCAAGACATAAATGCATGATAATGGTATTTAAAAAGTAATACTGTGCAGAAACACAGCAGAATGTTAGATTGCATTTTTATTAAGTGTTTCATATTTTACATATTTTAAAGTTTTGAAGAACTTGGGGGGGTATTAATAATTAAATGTTTTAAGAGTTGGAAATCCAGGAGTAATTATTGAGGGATATTATGGTATTTTCCAATCGTTATCTCACAAACACGTAACTAAAACTCTATATATTAGTTGAAATAGCGTTAGGGTAGTATTGTCAGGTGTTCCAAACAAGAGAACTTCATTTTTACTATGGCAACAACTAATATGAATTTTAAGTTTATTAATTTCATTGTGTGCTTAAATGAAAAATTTATTACTGGTATACATGTAAAAGAATACTGAAACTCATCATTTCCTTAGCACTCAACTTAATTGCCAAGTTTTTCATTCTTTACCTGCATAAAATAAACGCTAGGTTTTTGCACTAACATCTTTACAAGAACTGATATCCTTAGAACAAGGTGCGGATAAGCAATAGAAGATGATCATAGGAAAAAATCAAAGAAAATACGTGAAAATTTGAGCAGTTTCTTTTGTAGGAGCCAGCTGTGCAGTACAAGCAAAAATGAATGCAGCAGGTCACTTGCACTTATACCGCAGGCATCCCAGTGAGAAGTGATCACCAACTGACTGGTAAGTCTAAGGCTCCACTGGACTTTGATTACACACCATAAATACTAAATATTTGAGAGAGAGAGTTGAAATGACTTTGAAACCAAAATAGCTAAATTTTCAGGCTTTCTTTAATTTGAAGAACAATATTTGATTTTAAATTCTAGATAGCCTTGCAGGTGTATATGCAAAAATGCTTTACAGCTTTTGATACTGCCCTTCCACCTATGATATGGCATGCTGAGATCCAACACGGTTCACAGAAATCTCTTAATTCAGTGAAATGGGCATGCATAGATCTATGGGTGTTGTGATGACAAATGAGCATCGTATCCCCATCCAGCAGACAGGGAATTATGACACAAAGGACTTCACCCAGGGTAAAAGTGGCACAGGTAAGAACAAAGTTCAATTCTTCTGTTTCACTCTGGGGTTCTACTTTTCAACTCTTCCCTGTGCTCACGGGAAACATTAATAAATCCAGATTTTATCGTTAACACATGTGAACTAATATCTTTGATGAAGCTACATTTTAAATATATTTTTAAGCAGACAGAAATTCAAAGGTGCATAAAGGTTGTACTTTAATTTAAGAGGGAGCTTTCAGTGGTCCTCAGTCAGAAGACAGCTTTAGGGCTGCTGTTAGCATTTTGAGAAAATCTGTAGGCCTAGACAATATCTGACTTAATACTGTCAGAAATTTAAATGGTTCTAATGTATGTTAAGGAGTCTGGGATTGATTTTATTTCAGTAGAGGTGCAGCTGGTGGAAGTTATAGTTTGGTCTACAGCCAAACAGTTTCTTACTGCAATTTAATCTCTTTAAAAAAAAAACCAAAACCAAACCAAACCAACACAAAAAACCACATTCCTGGCTCTTTTTAAACAACCAAAATCTTAGGTTGTTTAAAAAAAAGATAATAAAAAAAATCCTATTCTCCAAAGCAGCTATTTATCACTTAAGAAAGCTAATCTTGAAGAAGTCATCGTGGAGGAATGCTTCTCTGATAAGATACATGAGCGCAACTGAAAACAACTTCACTTAGTGTCATCTACCAACATTCATAAACCATCATGAGCTGAGTGGATCAGCTATTATATTTTAACTATTCTACATAAATACAGAAAGGGTAAATTTAAATGATCCTCGTGCCATCCTGAGGTCTATTAAATGCCAGGGGAAGTGTTTTATGCGCTTGCACTGACACTATACATTAAACTCCCTTGCTATCCGCACTGGAGCTATGACAGCATCCTTCAAATGCTACGCATGTGCGCGTGGGAGAAAGCCACAAGGTTGTACGTAGATAGCACAGGGGAGTAGCTACGTGGTCAGCATTCCTGTGCCTGACAGGAATCCTCCTTCTCTGCTGTGATCCACCCAAACCAGAAAGGGGAGTGTTGAGGGATAAACGCGTACCAACTTCCTCTGCTCTACCCATACGGGGAACGCCCTTGGCAATCCCAGCGGGTGGGTGAGTGTGTTTGCGCCGTTTGCTTGCAGAGGCAAGTCCTGGGTGTATCGTGCCTCTTGCAACACGCTGCCCTTGGGTGTTCTCCTTCCGGGGAATGCACATCACTCCCTGCTTGACTGCCTTTTGGTGAGAATCAATGCAGTCCAGGGTATAGCCAGGCACGTTTCACTGTCCAATCAACTGACAAATCGGACCTAATTTTTATAAATGAAGCCTTTTGTGGATTGGTAGCTTGCCACATCCATCCACCAGTGCTCCAAGCCCCTTGTATGGTTTGTTTTTAAAGTATGAACCTATAATGATCCCTCTTTGGAATCATTTAGTTTTGACTATTCTTTTGAAGGGGACGCTTTAGTTTAGATGGGTAATTTTGAACTTCAGATCAAACTCGTCTCTATAGCATAGTCTTCAGGTGGGATAGCATTGTTGGGTACGTCGCAGCAGAAAGCCCAGCCAAAAGCAGCTGCAGCAAATATGTGCTACTACTGGGAGCGGACAGCTTACCCACACAAGGTCGTCCAACTCCCTGGGACCGATACCCTCTTGGACACACACAACGGTAACTTCCTCGCGTGTTCTCACAAAGCTGGTTATAGCGGCACTGGTGGGTTCCATCCCGGCATTCGTCAATGTCTGCAAGCAACAAGGCAAGGGGAAGTAGTCAGTTTTTTCTTGAAGCTTCTTAGAGTTTTAAACTTCTTAATGTAGCAGGA
>NW_009620064.1:7793-11527 GCF_000690535.1 Cariama cristata
TCAGGCACAACTGAATTTGGCCCTCTAGATTTGGCCTCTGAACACACACTTTTCTTACCTGCTGCCACGATTAGGCATTACTCTGTAACAGTTTGTGTTACAAATCACAAGCTGTGTTTCACAATCTGAAAGCAGATTTTGAGCAGATACATTTTTCAACCGTTTTGCATTTAAACACACTTTTTCCAATAATTTTCAAAACTTTTCATTGAGGTTTCCAATGTGATCAGCTACTCTCCAAAGAGACATAATCCATCTGCCTGTCAAATCCCACCAGAAACAAAGATTTGGTAGTATATATAACATCAGTTACGTTTAAAAGCATCCCTGACAAGCAGCAAGGACCTGTGATCTTGATTGAGAGCTCCTGAGACAAACCCTCAAGTAAGCATTCACACATGGGGCAAAACATTTCAGTCAGCGAACAATTTGTACAAGTCAAGGTGACAATGTAGAAAAGATGCTCAGAAAACCTGACCGTTCTTGTGTAAGAGCAATGGAAAACTAGAAGTGGCGAGGATACGTCTATTCTTTTAATACCAATTACAAAAAAGTTTGTTTCCATAAATGTAAAAAAGTTGGTGCCTTAATATGTACAAATCTTAATAACTGGAGATGGACTGTCTCCAAAAATTTGTTTTTTAATTTATCATCGTCCCTGTGTTTTCCATCACCATACAGTACATTAACACTTCTACTCACCAATACAAGTTCCGTTTTCTGCTTTGGTCATTCCATTGGGACACAGATCAATGCACTTATAGCCACCGCGGGTGTTCTTGCAAAGTTGATCAGGCCTGCATACATTCTGCCTGCACTCGTTTACATCTTATTTCAAAAGGAAAGGAAAGAAAAAAAAAAAAAGAAAAAGAAAAAACATGCAAGAATGGAAATGAACTTGCTTCCTAAATTCCTCAATTCCTAAAGCGCAGAATAATCCTGCTGTATTTATACTGTGTACATGCATCTGAACGCAGTTCGTGCACATTTATCAGTCAGCCCAGTTTCCACTTCTGCCTTTTAGTACCGCTTTACAAACAAATTCAGAAATACACACTAGGTATGTCATCCATAGGAGGATTTTCATTCATAAAGGTTTCCAATAACAAACACAGCAACACAGAATGTTGAACTAGGTCCATGGGAAAGGGAGAATGAACATGTAAAACTTCATTCATACCCATGCATTTCCTGCCCTTTAGCTGGTATCCTGGATCACAACCACAGTGGAAACTTCCTATAGTATTGAAGCAACGCTGATGACAGGAGTTGGACTCTTGACATTCGTTAACATCTGTTGAACAATACAAATCCTTGATACCATGGCTGTGAATTGCCTTGTCGTCGTTTACCTGAACAGGGTTTTGGTTGAGTCAACGTTCTAGATTCTGCTTTGAGCTCTAGTTATTGCACTATTGAGGTGTGTTCAGAAGGGTTTACTTCTCTCACTTCTTTGTAGAAGAAAATGCACATGGGACACAAAAGCAAAACTGTTAGGTTATTCCCTGATAGGATTTTAAATTTAGTTCTAGAGGTGGAAAAAGCAAAAGGTTTCAAAAAAACCCAACCAAACAAAAAAAACAACATTAAAAAAAACAAACCCCCAAAACCCAGAACCTTGTTTGGAGATGCATCTTTAAAAAAAGTTACTTTCAACTGTGTGAAAGATAGTATTTTCAGTTTATGAAAGCTAAGACCAAAACCCAAAGACCTCTCCATACCTTGGCAGCTAAATCCATCAGCTGTCCTCCGAAAGCCGTCCCCACACCGAACCACGCAGAAAAAAAACCAAACCCCCAAAACCCAGAACCTTTATAGTTACCTTGTTTGGAGATGCATCTTTAAAAAAAGTTACTTTCAACTGTGTGAAAGATAGTATTTTCAGTTTATGAAAGCTAAGACCAAAACCCAAAGACCTCTCCATACCTTGGCAGCTAAATCCATCAGCTGTCCTCCGAAAGCCGTCCCCACACCGAACCACGCAGCGGTATGAGCCAATGATGTTTTCACAGTCCTGGCCAGCACGGCAGGTATGTCCACCTAACGCACACTCATCAATGTCTATAATGAAAAACAAGCTGTAAACCTCACTACATCAAAATGAAACACAGATTAAGCAGTGTCTTCAGCATGATCAACTATGAAATAACTTGATTGCAAACATATTCAGCTAAGAAATAATTAGAATACCACCAATAAATGATATAATGAGAAAATGCCCCAGCCCAAACAGAACATTTCCCTAGCGATGTAAGTGCCATGGAGCGTTTTGTATCCAACCTGTCCACAGCGATACTTCTCTTACCCTGACACGTTCTACCATCCGCAGAGATCGTGAGGCCTTTCGGACAGGAGCAGTAGTAAGATCCCATGGCATTATGACAGGTATGGGAACAAGGATTTCGCACAGCACATTCATCGTCATCTGGCACAAGGAAACATTTGAAAAACCGGTGAGACTTCACAAGATTTTCCAAGAAACTATACCAAACCAACCCTTCCAAAGAGGGATATGCCTGGTAAAGCCCACAGGGCAAAACCAGGTCTCGCAATGGAGCAGTTTCACAGAAATGGTTCAGCGGTGCCTTCTCCACTCTTACTTTTACAGTTACCAAACCTACACTAAACACGGCTTGCTGGAATCTTGCGTTAGATCTGCAGGACTGGGTCACTACCATGGTCATGAATGTTTGATACCATCTTTTCCAGAGAATCTCCTTACAAACGAACAGATGGGTTTCAGTGTTAGACTTACAGTTTCCTAGATACATGTGAAAAGATTACTACGTGTTCCATATTAAAGTTTTAGAACTCAGATTGTTTTACAGACGATACCGCAAGTAGAAAATGGTTTTAGTGGCTTTATTTTCAGTTTTCCTGGTTCTAAACCTTTTGGATGGTATAGTGTTTGTTTCTTGTATAATTTCCTTAATTTATAAGCTTTCAAGGGGCAATGAAATAAGTCCACAAAAGTATATCAGATGGTTGTTCCCTAAAACAAATGTGAATCGGTCATCTAGAGGAGACAGCTAAAATGCTTATAACCTTCTCTATACCTCCGTCCCCCAAGCAGGAACCGGTGGGCTGTTGTCTAGGTTGCCAACGCTCGCCCTTCCCTCCACACAGATTGCCCAAGTGCTTCATCGCTTTGCAGGCTCAGCAGACACTGTGGCTCAGCGTCCCCCAGTTGTATCTGAGGTACTGCTGAAAAGCTGCCTGGGGCACGACTTACATTCTAGATGAGTACAGAAGTGAGGTCTTCATCTGCCTTTGGATCCACACCCTTTTATCAGTGGTAACTTACACCTTCTGAAGTACCTACTGCATGCTTTGAAATTCTAGATAAAGGTGATGTAGGCTGTGGTGGTTGGGTACTGCGTCCAGCTCTGGGGCCCCCAGCACAAAACAAACGTGGACCTCTTAAAGCAGGTCCAGAGGAGGCCATGGAAATGGTCAGAGGGCTGGAGCACCTCTGCTATGGAGAAGGGCTGAGAGAGTTGGGGTTGTTCAACCTGGGGAAGAGAAGGCTCTGGGAAGACCTCATTGTGGCCTCTCAATATATAAAGAGGGCTTATAAGAAAGATGGAGAGACTTTTTACCAGGGCCTGTAGGGGTCCTGGTAAAGGGCCAGAACAAGGGGTAACAGTTTTAAACTGGAAGAGGGCAGATTTAGATGAGATATAAGGAAGAAATTCTTGACAGTGAGGGTGGTGAGGCAGTGGCAGAGGTTGCCC
>NW_009620064.1:11558-12458 GCF_000690535.1 Cariama cristata
GCTGTGGCTGCCCCATCCCTTGGAGCGTTCAAAGCCAGGTTGGATGGGGCTGTGAGCAATCTGGTGTGGTGGGAGGTGTCCCTGCCCAGGGCAGGGGGTTGGAACGAGGTGAGCTTTAAGGTCCCTTCCATCCCAAACCACCCTGTGATTACACACTACCCTTGCCACAACATTACCTGAACAGTAAGGCCCAGTTGAGTCCAAACCAAACCCAGCAGGGCACTGATTGCTACGATCTCCTGTATGGTAAAAGAAGCACAGGTTACTTGTGGTGAAAGATACAGGCATACCATTACTTTAAAAAAAACCCTTTAACATTAAGAATTGCAGCCCAGCTATTTATAAAAGATTTATTATACTTGGGACACTAAAATAGAAACTTTAAAAATCCAGACTTTAGTGGGTTTTCTGCTTGGGCACTGAAAGTCAGTAGTCCATGGTTTTTGCTGTTTTGAAAAACATTAAACAGGTGGGGGGCTTCCCTCAGAGTGACTGCAAGTTGCATCCCAGCCTAGTATGTCCTGCAAAGTTCCTCCATAAAGTTTTCGTTATTATAAAGAGCATTCAGTTTCACTTTACGTAAAAGGAGGGAAATAAACTCAAACCAAACAAATCACCATGTTGTAGATTGTGGGAAGTCACTGTAGAAGAACAGAAGTGCATACTATGAACTGTAATGGAAAACTCTGGTAGAGACTGCTCAAAGACTACATGTATTTTACTTCTTGGAAATTGATTCAATAAATATGAACTTTTTTAAAAAGCAGTATATTAATTGTTGGAGGAAATGAACACAAGTTCACTAAAGGCTTGGCCAGATTTATGCATAGGCATAACTTGTTCTGGAGACTTCCTTTTAACAGATCTCTTTTTAAAATGGAAAAAAGAAAAAAAAAAAAA
>NW_009620065.1:0-7216 GCF_000690535.1 Cariama cristata
TTTTGGACACGGGGAAGGGGAAGGTGAGTTTTGCAGCGGGCTGTGTGAGGGTGGCTGGGTCGGGGTACGTATGTATGCAGGGAGGTCTCCCCGGGGCTCAGTCCCCATCTTCTGTGGTTGTGCTGGCCAGTTTGCTTGCACAGCGATAGTAAGTGTTCTCCTTCAGGCAGGTGGTTAATCCCTGTAAGTTAACTTCCAGCTTTTCAATCAAAACCTACTCCCTGGTCGAAAAAACTTCCATTTTTTAAGTTAAGCAAAAAACTTTATAAACTAACTCAAGTAAGCAAGAACTCTTAATCCTGCTTAACAGTGCTGGGATTAAAACACTCTGGGCTCCCACTCCGAGAGTTGAATAGCAGCCTCCTCATCCCTTCCTCCCTCCCACCCCTCATGTCTGGTGTGTGTGCTTGTTTCTCTCCCTTTCCCACCTATCAAAACTTCCTGCTCTGCTTCGAGGTTTATTCACGATGTTGATGTAGCTGTGGAAAGCCTTGGCAGGACTGATGGGTGAAGGAGGTGTTTGGGAAGCCTGGCCCAGCTCTGGGAAGCTCTTTGGTAGGAGCGAGAAGGTGGGCATGAAGCGGACGCAGGGTTGTGGGTTGCACCCCTGGCATGCCCCATCCCTGCCGTGGGGACCTCTGCAGTGCTGGGCGTCTTCGGGTTTTTCTTCGAAGGCAAATCGAACCTCGGTTTTGTCAACGCTGATTGGACCCTGTGAGCTCTTTCTGAATGCCGACTGGGATATTGCTATCACAGTTCCTGCTCTACAGGGAATAAATCGAAAGGGAAATAGCTATGAGCTAGGTGAGGGATTTCTTACTTATGAAATGTACTTCTGTTTTGTTGTAGGACTACGTTTTAGTGTGATCGTCTTTTGTTACATGAAGTAGTTTCACAGGCTTTGCTGGAGTTGATGTGAAATTAGGAATGTTTTCAGAGGTGAAAGTTTCCCTGGATTAGAAGCGGCATTTACTTATAGCAGCCATTACTCTTCTGTTTCAGGACCATAATGCTGATTAGACTGCATGCCTGTGGTCAGCACTTGGCAGTAGTTTGACTCAAGACTGAGGCAAATTTGGAAAGCAGGCTCATGTTTTCATACAGCGTGAGATGGATGCTCCCAGCCCTCCGGAGCGTGAACATGTGCGTGAAGGGAAGGGGCTAGGGCCAGTCAGGAATGGTTCAAGCAGCCTTTGTGAGAAGATGTTTCCACACAACAGTGCTGTGAAGTTTTGTGTTAACATATAAATAACTTCCACAGAAAGATCTCTCTTTTCTTTTTTTTTTTTTTTTTTTTTTCCCCCCTGGTTGGTATTGGTTTAAACAGGAGTACATTGTTCCAATGAAATAAGCTTTTTGCTTTGGCATGTGGAATATTTATATAATGCTTTTCCCTCATTGTTTTTTTTCTCTTGGGCGCTGAAAGTTTGTTTCCTTGCCAGATTAAAGAGTAAACCTGCTAATCATTTTAAAAGACTTTATTATACTTAAGCGTGCTTGGCTTGCTTTCTTGCATAATTTATTTTACTCACAGGTTCCTTGAACAGGTAACTCTTTAGCTGGACCCTCAATTAGTGTTATGCAGAATAATTTGAAGGGGTGGCTGTAGTTGGGAGGTGGATCTTCTGACTAATGCAAACACATGTCCTTTGAAATGCAAAGGAATAAATTAAAGACTGCTGGTGACTTTTGTTTCTGCTGTTGTTTTTCAGTTTCTAGGTAAGCTTTAGACCTCTTTGGTGCACAACGTCATTTTATGTCACTCCCTGCATGACAAGACTGTAATAAAGAAATGAGATGTGGAAAATTTTTCTTTATGGTTATGCTTTCATCTCTGCATATTAAAATTGACACTCTAATAGCTAGCTAACAGCCTTATTAGCACTTTTCATAGTTTATTTTTAATCTGAAATGGTTATTTACAGGGTAGTTCACAACCACTGGATTATTTGTTTGACCAAAGACCAATATTCTGTATTTTACCTTATGAATATTATATTTAATTCTCAAGGTTAGTTTTATAAAACAAGGGATGGGAGAGGAGCTTACACCATTTGTTTTCTTACATGTGCCATCTAGGAAGGGTGATACCGTGATCTTCACTGAACTGGTCAAGCTCTGGGAGAAAGTACTTGGCTGGTGATATCTACTGCCTGTAGTTAATGCTGTGATGCCATAGAGATATATTCTAGAAGAATGACATAAATAACTGTGGTGGGAGATGCAAGCTGTCAGTGGGGAGTGGGTTTTGCAGGTAATGATGTATGCTTATCATACAACAATGAAAACATCTTGGACAAATGTAGAGAGTAGTGGAAATAAGTGGTCCGATTGAATCCATTTTAATGTTCAATGTAAACCAGAATATTTCTCCAGGAACCTCCCCCCCCCCGCCCAATATTTTTACAATTTTTACAATCAAATGCTTATAAATTGATTATTATTTTTTTAAAATAACTTTTCCAAACCAAAAGAAGCATGGAAACTTCCCCCTGTTCTGTGAAACAAAGCCCACAAAGCAAAGTCCACAAATAAGCTGTATGACTACTGCTGGACAGTTAGCTTATTTGCTCTTTTTGCTTTTGGTGAACTTGCTTTTTTTTTTTTTTTTGAAATGTGCTTTTGAACTAACTTTTTTTAACAAGGTAACTCTTATCCTGAAGAGTTTTGTTCTGTGATTTTGAGCTTTCACTCCTAGTTAAATCCTGTAAATAGCGTTTATCTAGAATTTAAAATAGAATCTATCGAGAACTAGTAAGCTGAACATGAATTTTTTTGTAGTCAGGTTTTAAATAAAAAGTGCTCTGTTCATTGTTAGCAAGAACAGCTGATACAAAACGCAGTTGCGTGTCTTCTCTTGCTAATTCAGACTAGAATGCCGCTATTTTTTGCAAACAAAGGTGTTTTTTTCTCGCCGAGTGCACTGTACTGACAGTAGCAGGCAGTGTAGCTAATAAGACTTGGTCTAGTTAAACTGAAGCTGCTGAGGAAGACTTATGCTTTTTACTCACTAGCCACTAGCAATTTTCTGCGTAGGTGAAGCATTTCTCAAGCTTTGAGCAAGGATGTGATAACTTTTTAGCTACAGCATCAGTGTTTGAAAACAGTGTCTGATATTTTTATAAGCACCTCCATGATTTCTGTTTTGGAAGAAGTGATGGTGTAGCTATAGGTTTCTCTTGCAGCATGACGCAAATTCAGATTGTATTTAGGAGCCACATTCAGCCATGAAAAGGTACTTCTTTGACTAGGACGCTATGTTGATTTGGCTTGTGGCTGGGTTGATGTGGAGTTTATACTTTTTGAGTGGTACAGCCTGTACTGTTTTCCTGACTCTACTGATGGGGTTTTTTCCTTTTTTTTTTTTTTTTTTTTGAGTTGATCCGTGTTGGGGTATAAACATATGGATGGTGTTGCGGTTAACCTGTGGTCTTGCTTCTGCGTGGGCTAAGATGCTTAGGGGCTCAAAGTCCTCAACTGTATCTCACAACACTCCCTTGTGTGCTTGCAAGACTGAATCCCTCCAGAGCTCCTCAAGAGGAATTCCTGGAGTTATTCAGGTTATTGTGGGACAAGTGTATGACCATGGATGCCGTAGCACATCTGCAGTACGCTGCTGGTATTTGTTTGACTGTGGGCTTGCAGTTTCCTGGGCTATCCTGGGTGCAGAAAACCAGCAAGAACCTGTTTAATTCCATAGGGCTGTGCACATGGAGAAATATCCAGAAGAAAAGTGACTTGGTTATGCTGGGGTAGCAACAATTTGAAGGAAACGGAGTGATCTGATGATGTAGAGAAACCTTCTCTGGTCCCAGGAGCCCCTGGCTACTGAAAACTCGGCAGCTGAGGGCATTCCTCGAAAGATGCGAGGGGGAAGAAAGCTGCGTATGGGGTAGAGCCTCCTGTGTGAGAACTGTCACTGTCTTATTAAAGAACATCAATGTGCCTCCTCTTTGTTGGCTGTAGCCTGATCTGTCTCTTCTCTCTGCCCCCAGGCCTCACATACGTATGCGAGTTGTGACTTCAAGCCAAATTTTACACGGTAAAGACAGCTTGACGTGCTAGTGGTTAGAAGCCTCGGTTATTGTGAGGCTCCATTACAATTTGGCCTTTGTGGCTGTAACTGTAGGCTCGGCTCGCTGGGGATCACACGTCTGCTTTTTTTCTCTTTATGGCACTCCAGGTTTGGTTATTCCCTTCCTCAGTAGTTCATGGGTATCACTTATTCCTGCGCCTGTTCTATCATGAAATACTCTGATTTCCATTTCTGGTAAAGTTTTTGGGCAACTATATTTATAGATATGCCTGGGACAAGAGAGAGAAATATGCTAATTTGTTAATAGTTAGCAATTAATTGTGAGGGCCTGGTGTTCTTTTTTAGAGCTCTCTTGCTTACCCAGGGAGATTTCAACAAGGTCAGTCGTGTTAACTGTGTGTGCTGGGAGCTGCAAACCATAGCTGGATTTTAGAAACAATTATGGGTAATGCATAGCACTGGAGTTATTTTTCAGCCATCCTTTTCTTTTTAGGTACTTTCAAGTGAATGCTGTTACTTTCAGATTGCTTGGGAAAATCTAACACTAACAAACCCCTGGTTATTTTTTAAGACAGAGTATTTTGCTTTTGGTGAAGAAGAGTAGGGAGCTGCCCATAACTCGAGCTGCAGAAGAATCTCTTTCCTCTCTTTACTTGGTTACTTAAAAAATACTTGTCTAGAGTATTTGTAAATAGATCAGCAAATGACATTGAATAACCACTCTTTGCAGATCTCAGATGAAATTCTGAATATAGCTGCCCCATAATGTTTTACTAGCCAAAGGTGAATATATTAAATACATCTATTTGTTTTTATTTGTGGGTTGAAACAAAGTAAAAAGTTGCACGATGAGTTTGTACTACTGCAGTCTTAAAATTATTCATTGTTGCTGAGATCAGTGAATGCGTATGAAAAAAAGAAATCAAAGTTGACCTCTGTGTTAGTGTGTTTAGATCATGTTTTCATGGTTTTTACTGTGTTGCACTTTCTTAGCTGCTTGTGAGTGCCGTGATTTATCCCCTCCCCCCCCCTCCGATCTTTTCATGTTCACAGTCAGGTCTGTTTATTTGCCATTAAGTTGCTGTTCAAACTGTTTTAACCAAACATCAGAAAGTCTAAAAGTTGAACGCTGTCGGCATAATATCTGGAAAAGCAACATTTTAAATGCTAAAATCACAACGAGCATTAGTGGAAAGTTGATTGTAGCCTTTGTAGAGGAATGTAGTGAAACTCTGATAATGAATTTTAGGTATACGAGGTATATTTACGTAGTACCTGAACAAAGGTGGTAGTGTTAAAAGTGAAGATGCTTGCTCAGTATTAACCAACTAGAGACGTAAGGTAGTATATTTACTAAGAGAAATTTCTTCTAACTGCTTAGTAGAAGGTGCAGAGATTTGGCCAGTGGGTTGATTGCTTTTTTTCCTTCTTTCTTTAAAGCTTTTCCTTGAGTGACAGGAAGTCATTCATATCTGTTGTTGGAGACTTCTGTAGGAAAAGTCTCATTTTTGATGAAATGTTGTGTGCATGTCAGATTTTCACAGTCTTGTTATGTGTTCATTCCTTGCACTTCTGCCTGGGACCCCATGTTTTCAGCATGTAAATCCTCTTGGCCGAGGATGATGCCTCTCTCTGTATGCTCTCTAGAACACCTCAAGAGCTAAGGCAAGACAAAGTACAGGGCACTGAATAAAATGCATGTTGAAATTTGTCGTGATGTTGTATTTTCTTAAGTAAAAGACCCTGACAAAAGGCTGTTATCCAACACATGCTACTAGATGAATTGCAGTTATGGGTGATGTGTGCATACAACCTGTTAGCAAGTATTCAAAAGTGTGTCGGGTTTTTTGGGTGATGTTTGTTCTTTCCTTTTGATTTCTTAAATCTAAACTTCTAGATTACCTGGTTTAAGCCGTGGTCTAACAGATGAGCTCCTTCCAGGCATGTCAAACAGACGATGACTAGTGACAGGGATTGTAGAAGAAATGACGAGACTGCTTAGTTTTCAGTTTGCTGCATTGTCTTAGGACAAAATTTTCATTTACAGGAAAGCTTCACACGGAAGGTATGTTAATGAATAAATCTAAACAGTGCCTCTGTGAATTAAATGGAAAAAGTTGATTACCATTGCTCTTTTTTTCCCATAAAAGTAATGATATTGGTCTTAATTTGTACCTTGTGTTTTCCTAACACGGTTGCACAGTCAGGTCTCACCTCCCTAGAGGGATGGTGTTTCCGCAGTGTCTCCTCAGTCTGTCTTCCACATACCCCAAATATATGAATCCTGTCAAAAGGAGGAGGTAGTGAGGTACTGCTCCTTTCAAGGCTAGCCCGGGGTGAGGAAAGGAAGGGTGGTCAGGAGTTAATGGGGCTGGGGCCTCTATAGCCCACTTCTTGCGTATTTACGGTGGTTCTTCAGGACCCAGCTTCTTGTGGTTGTAGGATTGCTGACAGATCTTAGTGTGTTTGTCCACAGGGCTGCAGAAAGAGACAGGCAATTCAAATAAAAATGCTGTTTGACTGTGGATGTCTGTCTGATGTTAGGCAGGGTATACCGTCCTCTTGTCATTTGGTTTCTCATTGCCAGACTGAGATGACTTTGGAGTCTGAGGCTATCATTCAGATCCTTGTGCCACGCTTTTGTTGTACAAGGAAATTGCCTGTGGGTTTCCATATGCCTGCCCCATCTTTTCGGAGTACAAGCAATAACATTTCACAGCTTGGAGGATCTGTGGGAGGTATACTGAGTCAGCCTGATCTTTCCTCCATCATCTTTGAAAGGTCATGGAGAACAGGAAAGGTGCCCGAGAACTGGAGGAAAGCCAATGTCACTCCAGTCTTCAAAAAGGGCAAGAAGGAGGATCCAGGGAACTACAGGCCAGTCAGCCTCACCTCCATCCCTGGAAAAACAATGGAACAGCTCATTCTGAATGTCATCTCTGGGCAGCTGGAGGAAGAGAAGGTTATCGGGAGTAGTCAACATGGATTCACCAAGGGAGAGTCATGCTTGACCAGTCTGATAGCCTTCTATGATGGCAGGACTGGCTGGGTAGATGAGGGGAGAGCACTGGATGTTGTCTGCCTTGACTTCAGCAAGGGTTTTGACACTGTCTCCCATAACACCCTCCTAGGTAAGGTCAGGAAGTGTGTGCTAGATGAGTGGGCAGTGAGGTGGATTGA
>NW_009620066.1:0-3322 GCF_000690535.1 Cariama cristata
CCACCACGCTCAAGACGTGCTGGGGACACAGCCCCACAGCTGGGGATGCAGCCCCATGGTCAGTATCCCTCTATCCCACCATCCACACCAGTCTCCCCAGCCCACCACCCTCCCGCCTCCCCCAGCCTCTGAAAAAATGGAACCAGCTCCAAAATTGCCACAATTTCCTGCCCTTCTCCCTTCCTTAACAGAAGATGCTGCCGGCCCTTCCCCCATGCTCCCCTGGCTCTACACATTCCCTGCCGCTTCGGTAATGCAATCAGAAGGGCTGGAGAGGGCCTGGATGAGGCCCAGGTTTAAGATCATGACTTTGCAAAGATAGGATTGCAAAATGTTAGCAGGCAAGCAGGGGGAAGATTTGCAACCTCCCAAAACACCAGTGAGTCGTTACTTCCAGCCAGCGGAGCCACTGCGATGCGGCTTCGCCAGGCAGAGGCAGAACAAAAACTGATGTCTCTAAAATGGGGACCAGAGGCAATCCCCTCTCTTGGGGACTCTTCCAGCCATCCTGGATGAGCTGGAGCTGAGACCCCCTTATTATTTCACCCAGCCCATCCTGCCGCCATCCATGCCCCAAACTCGCCGGGAAGGATATTTTGAGAAATTCTTTGGAAAGGTTATTGTGCCTATTTGTCGGAGCCCTGTGCCCCTGCAGCCGGTCGGGGCATGTCCTCAGCTGTGCAGGAAGCAGATGGTGACAGAAAAATTAAACCAATACACATAGCACCTGCTAAATTACCTAAAATAATGTTTCTATACATAACACTGTGATGACGAAACTCCTGATATTCTGGGGGCTTTCCAGAATGAGAAACACATCCCATCACCAGGATATTTCCCTTTCTCCATAAAAGACTCTCCAGCTTTTGTTCCACCTGGCAGGATCCGAGTGGCTCAGACTTCAAGGGCCATGATAAATGCAGATAAAGGGATTATTGGCCCAGGATTGTCAATAAGGGAAGGAAACGTTCAGCTGAAGCAGGCTCCGTGATCTAGAAAGAAGCCCAAATACTGAATCTGCCGAGATTTGGGCTGTTAATAGGCAAAAGGGTGAACCCTGCAAACAGAAGTGCTCACAGCATGGGGCACCAGCTCTGTGGTCTCCTGGCTGTGGAAGGGGAGGTGGGGTAGGACCAGGACACATGGTATAAAACCTTCAGCTTCCAGTCCCAGAACCAGCTCAGCTCCACAGGAAGAGGGGAAAGGAGAGAAGTTCCCCGGGGACAACTCCTGCTTTCACTGCCAAAACAGCTCCTGCTTGTCCCAGCACCCCAAATCCACTCCACAATTGCACCATGGGGCTGCAGCCCACGCTCAGAGCAAAGCCAGGCTCTGAGTAGCCTTGTAATGCCTTAAGGCAGTGTTTTCTCTGCAGTGTTTGATAAGAAACCACAGTCAGAGAATCATAGAATCGTTTAGGTTGGAAAAGACCTTTAAGATCATCAAGTCCAACCGTAAACCTAACACTGCCAGGTCCAGCACTAAACCATGTCCCTAAGCACCACATCTACACGTCTTTTATATACCTCCAGGGATGGTGACTCCATCACTTCCCTGGGCAGCCTGTTCCAATGCTTGACAACCCTTTCGGTGAAGAAATTTTTCTTAATATCTGATCTAAACCTCCCCTGCCACAACTTGAGGCCTCTTCCTCTTGTCCTATCACTTGTTACTTAGGAGAAGAGATCGACCCCCACCCGGTTACAATCTCCTTTCAGGTCATTGTAGAGAGCGATCAGGTCTCCCCTCAGCCTCCTCTTCTCCAGGCTAAACAACCCCAGTTCCCTCAGCTGCTTCTCATGCGACTTGTGCTCCAGGCCCTTCACCACCTTCGTTGCTCTTCTTTGGCCACTCTCCAGTACCTCAAAGCCATGAGCCTCTGAGTGGTCTTCAACCTTTCATGTTTCAAGACCCACCAGGGCAACACCAAACCTGGCAGATGCAACCATCTGGCCCTCGCTGGGTTTCTGTGGTTCCCTCCGAGGTGTTTGCTGAGCAAACGACAAACAAATAGGCTGGGGGCTGGTGTGGGCTGCATCATCGGGCATGAACAACCACCTCAAAATACTCCTCAAAAAGGCAACTTCTCTCCCAGACTCCCCAGGACCTGGCACAAGCTGGAGATCTGAGCTTTGCAGCACCAGAGGCTTTGGCAAGGGAAAAACTCTCCCCCCAGAACAGAGCCCCTTTATTAGCACAACTCCTACTTCACTCAGGGGTCCGCAGCCCACATTAAAGCACAGCAGCTCTCAATCTTAGGAGAGCGGTGTGTCACACATTACGGTGGTTCCTGCAAAGCGATGACCTCAAAGAGACTTCCAGAGGGTGCTGTGATTTTTCAGGTTGCTGGGCTCCACTCACACCTTCCTGAGGCCCTGGGGTGGCAGCTGAGAGCAGCTCCATGCTCCGCATGCTGCAGGAGCCATGGAGGAATCACTTAATACTGAAGCATCTGAACAGGCAGATGAATGCAAACCAGTCAGAAGAAACAGTAATGTTAACCCAAAGACTGTTGCACCTCTTTTGATTCACCTGCAAAATACGGAACTTCACCTGGCAAAGCGAATACCAGTGCTGGCTTCAATGCTTGAGCGCATTTGGGATGGAAACCTGAGGATTATAACTATTTCCTAAACTTCCCAGGGTGACAGTTATTTCTGATGCTTCTCCTGACCCTGCCAGTGAGAAGCTGAGGGTGGGAAGCCTGCGCAGCCCAGAAGTGCCAGCGGTCACTCCCAGGGCTCCTGGCCTTCCCTGAGCCGCAGGGACACCAGCTCCGGTGCATGTCCCACTAGCTGCACGTTCTCCAGGTGACACTGTCCTGTCGACTGTCTCTTTTTCACTTTTTCAGCCTGTTTCCCCCACACTGCCCATCCAGTTGTTCAATTACCGCCAGCTTCTGGAAGCTATTGAGTGGTTTCAACCAGATCTGATGGTCAGGTGGAAGTTTCTGACATGCTACTCTTCTACTGCTTGCATGAAAATCAGCAAAGACAGATCCTCAGTGGTGTCTCTGGCTAGGGAAGGGCTCAGTTACCAACCATGCTTGGTCCATAGCTCGCCTGTCACTGCCCATCATCACCTGGGTGGCTGGAAATTGCAAAAGCTGCTTGTTCTGCTGCTGGCTCAGAGCTGGGATGCTGTGTGGGATGACAGTGGTGGTGGGGAGGGGGCTCAGAGAAAGCAGGAGGCTGGAGATGCAGTGGGGAACAAGGAAGAGGAGAGTAGGGAGACCCTCGCTGCATGGTGCACAGGAGGGCAGCAAGGGCAGATATTGTGGTGGGAGACGTCAGGGACCTGCACAGGCTGGAGGAGTGAGCCC
>NW_009620067.1:0-9662 GCF_000690535.1 Cariama cristata
GTGGTGCCCGGGGGCACAGCAGAGCCCGGAGCTGTCTCACCTTCCTGCCTGGGTGAGCGGCGCTGCTGGTTTGTGCTTTAGCGTGTTGTGTGTGAGAGTGCTCCTCCTGTTGTCGCTCAGGCTGTTCTTAGCGAGGGTAGAACGAGTGAAGTGTGCGTGGGGAGTGTAACACCGGTGCTTGGGGCTCGGGTGCAGAGCCTGCTGATGCTATCTCAGTCATCCATACCGCGATACAGGGCCTGGCTTCGGTACCTGCTTTCCGACATCCTTATTACACAACTCCTAACTATCTTTCCCTGTGTGTTTCAGGCCATTCTAATTTTCTGCTGGGTTTATGTGCGCAAGTATCAGAGTCGGCGGGAAAGTGAAGTGATTTCTACCATAACAGCTATCTTTGCGTTGGCAGTTGCTCTTATCTCATCGGCGCTACTACCAGTGGACATCTTTTTGGTTTCGTATATGAAAAATCAAAATGGTACATTTAAGGTATGGACTTTTAAAAACATTAATTGCCTCTTCAAAAGAAGCACTTGTGTTGAAACAGGTTGTTCTTCAGTTGTCAACAGGTTTAAAACCAATGCTAATACCTGTTCTAGTGACTGTTTTGGAAAACTGGGAACTAGTGGTGTGAATACAGCATTGAACTCCGTTGTTTGCACTGGATTTCAGTTTTCACTTCAATTACTTATTTTTTATTTTTTACTCGCTTCCAAATGCTCATTCTTTCTGTTGTGCTAAAAGGAGTGTGTATACCCTCTTGAAAATATAAATAAGTCTCTCAAATGTTGCTTTTTAGTATGTTATAGTGCGGCGTTGTAGAATGGAATTTGTTGCCCCTTTGTTCAAAAACAGACTGAATTGCCCATTTGCAGTTTAAGATTACTTTGATTGTCTTCTTTGCCAGCATTCTCCTGTTCTGGTACTAAAACATTGGGACTTAAAAAGACTTACTGTGTTATTCTACGTATAATGTAGACCCTGAGTGAATGAGACTTTTTTTTTCCGAGAGGGAAAGCTGGAAAAAACCCTTGGGCGAGGGGAGTACAGTAGTATTTCCTGGCTGACCCTGCCTTAACTGAACTGTTGTGTTTATAAATTTAAACTGTAGAGGCTTGCTGTGCAAAATGAGTTCTTAATGAGATGAGTACTCACTGTAGTCTGTGGTAAGCATTACTGTAAGTAAGAGTTCTTCCTAATGCTTCAACTATTGGCCTCTTTAATTTTCAAGGAGAGTTCTTGAAGGTAGTGATCCAGTGGCTTTGTGAGGACGCTAACATTAAAAACAGGTTAAGCTGGAGCATATTAATAATTTGAATAACAGGTTAGCTTCGTTTCAAGCCTACCTGGATCTATAGTAAAAGATATGGTTCTGAATCAAATGAGAGAGTGGACAAATGGTAAATGCCTGCACACCTGTCTCAAGCCCTGCTTCCAAAGGAAAACCTCAGTCGTGCCAGAGCCTTTTTAACGCTTCAGAACTAGCAGCTCAATGAGAATAATACTGAGTATTAAGGAATACATTGAGCCTGGCTAGCTAAAGAAAGAACAATGATGTAACTAGGTAGGTGCAGCTGAAAAAAGCACATCTGCTGGGGACTAAGCAGAATTTCCTGTTGCAAAGGAGACCTATTTTGTTAAAGTACGCATTCCCTGGTTTGTGAAACAAACCTGTGAGAATAGGAGGTTAAATGTGGTCATGCAGTCACTACAGTCTTATTTAAGAAGGTATGATTAATAGAAGGAAAATTGCTATACTTAAAATACTGTTTTTCTTGAGCTAGATTTCTTTGTTAATGGCTGCATGCTGTGATTTGGTGGGGTGGGTAGATTCTGTTTAAAAATTGTACCTGAAAGCAAGCTTTCATGCTTGTGGTAAAGCTTTTATTTCTTGAACGTACGCTTTTACCTATGCTTCTGAGGCTTCTTGTTTCTACTTAGTTCCTAATGTCTGTAGATGCTGCTAATGACCTGTTGAAATAAAATTACTCTATACTGCCTTGCAGAAGTGTTCTTTCTCTTTTAAGGCTCAGCTGAATGAATTTCTAGCTTTGCAGCAATAACATGAAATCTTCTGATATTGATCCAACACGAGTGTTGAAATTGTGATATAGAAATATTAACATGGCCCTCCTGAGTGGATATCAAGTCAGTCAGAACATACAAACCTATATGTAAACACACAACTTTATTGATTTGGTAATTTCAGTTTAGGAGTAACGTCAAGTTAGGAGGCTGACAGCATCTTAATGTGAGATCTTCATGAATTTTTGAAGCTTTTAACACTGTCCTGGGTAACATGTGCTTCTCTTCTGCTGCTGCGTCACAAGTAGGACAGACTGGATTGAGTTGAGAATATTTCTAAGAGACTTCCTCTGGACCATTCTTTCAAACCCAGCACCTCCAAGGCCCCATATCTGATGCTGGGGTCTGAAGGACTATGCCTCTGGCAAGAGTCCTTTGTTGTTTTGGATAGCTGGAGTGAGTTAAGTCTTCACTACATTCTTCTCAGTGAATTTTTGAGGCAGATCCAGGTAGCAGATGTGTATAAGATTCTCTGTAGATAAATCATTAGTTTATCAAAACTTGCCAATGGGATGATTTCAGAGCTTATGCCAAAAGAGTAGAGGCGATTATCTGGATCCTAGGTAAACAACTTTTTTTTTTGCTGTATGTACTCTATCTCCCAACCGTAATTCCCACTATCAGTGTTGGAGAGATGAGAAAGTCAAGGTTGCTGAGCTTACAAGGAGAGGTACTACATGAACTTCCAGTTCACTTTTAATGCATTTAGCCCTTCTGTCAACTTGTAGATATTCTTGAGGCTTTTCTGTGAACAAACTTGTAGCAAACTCAGGGAGGAACATGTTATACTAATGGCAGAGGTTAAATTGAAGGCGTAGGCTGATGGTTCAAAGTTCTGATTGTGAATTGTGTGTTCAATGGCAAGTGAAGGTATGTGTCCTGGCTACAAGGTTTGGCTTAATTGTCTGAAGTGTAGTACCCAGGCAGATTGCCATTCTCTGAAGGCTGTCAAAATGATGCTGACTTCTGGATGACTTCACCTAAAGCAGTGTTGTGTAGCCCTTTCCATCACATGTTCCAAGATGCCTTCCTTGACAAGGGCATTATGCTATACCTTGGTCAGCCTTTATTACCCTTGAGGTTATGTCCGTTTCGACAGGACTGTAAAGTTAACATACTGTTTATCCTTTTCTCAATTAAGACAAGTTATTCTTTACTATAAACAACTACCTTGTGGCATTTGGTGCCTGTTGGTGTCTCACCATATTTGATGAGACTTACCAAATATTATCTTAAAGCTTTTATAGTGAGTTGAGCAGTTTGGGTATTAGAAGGTTTTGCACAGTGGTTGTGTAGTCCTTTAGGAAAGGAGCGGTGGTGCATGGACTTGGGTGGTCGTTATTCCCATGTGCAAAAGAATTCATTGCTACAACACCTTTTCTGGAGACTGGGATTACTTTGATTCATAGTGCTGTTAAGTAGGAAAGAAAGTTTTTGGTTCTAGTACTAATCAAAAGAAATTGAGTATTACCTTGTAAGTGAAGTCCTGATAATATTCACCAGCATTGCTTTTATCTTAAAGGTTTTGGCTGTCTGCATTGACAGTGCCTTAGTCTGTGCAATGGACTTCAAATTCATCCAGTTGGCTCTGATCTGTTTTGATCTGAAAGCTTGTATGATTTATAACAAGCACTTAGGAACAGAAAACCTCACCCTGGCTTGAAGACTGAAGATTGCTGCTGGAACCCAGGGCCTCTGGGTCTGACCTACAAGTCTCATTAATATTTAAAACATAGCTGATACTGTCTTGCAGCAGGAAGACTGCTTGAAACGAGGATGTTATCAACACCATGCTGTCTTTTTTTGTTGTATTGTTGATGCAGCAGAAAGCAAGGGAGGTGATGAACTCTTCTTTTGAAATTTATAGATTATGTCTAGATTCTTGATACTATATGAAGTTAAAATCCGATAGCATTTCTTTCAGTCTGGTTAGACTGAACACTTCACAAACCTTGGGTGTCTGCCTAAGCTGTTAAAAGCCAGTTGTCTCCTTAATGATTGAAGGAGTAGCATCTGTTGAATGGGAGATCCTTTTTGCAGACCATGCTATTTGGATTTTTTGCATCTTGGAGGAAACTTTAACTGCTCAGAATACAGAACACTAGAAATGTCACCTTTTTTATTCTAGAAAGGTGTAAGCTGAGAAATTATTATTGGCTGAGACCATGCTTCCTGTCCTGAATAAGAATTACTATTTGTGAAGTAACAATACTTGGCCAAAATATTCATTGTAGCCAGATGTGGCTGAGATGCGTGTTTCTGGATGTTACTCTCCATCTGGCAGTCAAAATCCTGCCTCTGTCCCATTTTGGAGGTAACAAGCTGGAAGATCTGAGGCCTGGATATGAAACTTCTTTATATCTAACCGTGTAATGACTTACTCTCCAGTTTTTGGTATTATATCTTCCTTTTGTTGGCTAAGCTTTGGGAGAGGCTAACCAGCAAATTGATGGCTTCATCTAGGCGGGAATGTTACACCACTTCAAGCTCTATTAAGGTATATTTGCAGAGAATGGGAGCATCTTCACTGGGTACTCATACAATTCGTGCAGGGTCCAGCAGTGACAGTAGGAATGTCCCCTTTAACAGGGACAAATTGAATTTCATTCATTCATGGCCATTCCCTCACCAAAAAATGAGGAAGTCAAAAATGTTAGATTAGCTTGTACTGCTTTTGTTTGGAGAAGTTATCTGTGCAGTTTGAATAGTACTGTTCTGTTGAAATATGTTAACATAGGTCACGAACTGGACGCAGTTGCTGGGAGAGGAAGACTTTGCTCAGTGATTACTGGGGGAAGCAAATGTTCTTCATAAGTAATTTTCTATGACCATGATTATAAAATGAATCTTTTGAGGGAGCTTTGTTTTGGTTTTAGCACTTAGGTAAACTGAAATTGTCTTAAACTGCCTTTTTATATCCTTTTTTACACAGCAACATTTTACTAATCTGTTTACAGTTACAAGTGTAAAAAATATTTAAATTTCCGGAGTCCTTCAACATGGTTTGTGTTACGTATTCCTTAAAGAGTAATGGCTTAATGTAGGCCATTATACTTTTTGCACATATCCTTGCAATTTGTTGGTTCCCTTAGCTATCAGTACAATGCATTGTTACAGGTATTTTAAAGGTGATAAGATGTATGCTTGCTAAACTGCGTGGAACAGAAGTACAGCAGAGTAGTGCAGAGTGCTTGAATTCTGCAGATCTTTAGAGAATTTGTGGTCACATTTTCACATCTTAAACTGCTGTTGAAGGCAGTAATGAATTCTCACCTTCCTAATCTATTGTGCTTCTAATTTATCTGCTGTATATATTGTATGTAAGCTTGGCCCGTAATGCATGGAGAAGAAAACAAACTAGATTTAGAGGCTGTCCGGATGAGTTCTCAACTGAGTCCTGGATGTGCTCGTCCAGTAAATTCATATACCTATTGACTTGATATATCAGCACCGCTGCTGAGAATGTCAGAGCCCTGATGCTCACTAGGTAGCAGTGCTTCTTGCTTTTGACAAGACAGTGCTGCTGTCACTAGCTTTTGAAACAGCTCAGATGAACTGGTTACGGCTTTTTGAGTTGCTGATGATGTGTGCATATGGATAGCTTGCCAGTAAGAATAAGGATTTTTGCCTCCCTAGTTTGTGTAAATGTGGGGCTTCAGCAGCTGACTGAAAGCTGACATAGATATGATATACCATTAAATTGGCTCTATATACTATTAAATTGCTCTTCTTGTGCAGAGTAATGCAAACTTTCTAAGTTCAGGCACATGTACACAATGGTGAAATGCACACATCTTAGCATCTTTACATCTTTTAATGTAAGATAGCAACATCTCAATATCTCAATATGCTGTAACGTACGTTTCTTAATATATTACTCTGGTCTCATACACAGCTTAATTTGAGCAACAAAGTGAAAAGCAATTGCAATGTCTTGAAGTTCTACATCGGTAGCCTGTTAAATGTTGCTAATGCTTTTCTGGAGCTGGAGGAGAAGCAGTTTTTTGGCAGTTAAGCCTTGTTGTATTTTGATTAATAGCTACCTCTTCCTGTAAAGTGGCTGTGCCGCTTAAACTTTGAATCTTACTGTTGCTTTTCTTGCTTATTCTTAGTTGGTGTGGGTTTTTTAATGTCTCCATTGCTCATAGGAGAGAACTCTTTCAAATACTTGGTTTGAAGTAAATAGTGCCAGCTGTTCAGTTCAGTCTTGCTTTCCCTTAGGCATAATTAAAGCAATACATTTCCTTAATTTTTAACACTAGGCAATTTAAACACTTTAATATTCTGTGTATGTTTTCTTAACTTATTAAAATCAAATTCTTTTGTGGTGTATTTTCATACAAATTTTTCAGTTGAAGTGCTGTTGGGCTTGAACCTGACAGTCTTCAAAGATCTGGCTTATTGTGTACCTGACAGGCACTTCACTTAAGGTGTTGCTTCTGTCCCTTCTGCTAGAATATTTTTCATCCTCTTTGTGCTGATTAGATAACAAAATGCATGTATACTTTTCTACTCAAATTCCAGTTGGATGATAATCTATTTCGGACAGTGAACTTTAAAACCTTAAAGCGGCCTACTGGAAGTCTTAATGTATTAACGTGAAGGAAGCGGATGCTGATCTTCTGAGATGACATACCACAAACACTTCAGTGTTTTGTTATCAAGCCCATATTCCATGAACGTTTAGGCAGTTCTGAGAGAACTGATAAAGCAAGTGTTAAACTTCAAGTCTTACTGCATGCAGTCTTTAAGGAGTGTGCTCACTTGCATTTTACATATGCTCTGTGTTAGTGCGTGCATCTGTACAACAACTGAAAGAGCTTGAGCTTACCAGTTGGAAAAAAGCCTACACAGTGAAATTGAAAGGAGCTTTGACAGCACTGGATCTTTTCTTTTTCTCACCAATTCAGTTATGTTGGTGTCTTCAAAATCATTAGCTTCTGAACAATTTTGCTTCTAGATAACTACTTGATCTTGACTACATGTAGAGTGGATCCCACAAGACCTGAACAGTTCTGGAAAATGTTTAAGCTATACAGGCAGGCTTGGACCTCTGGATTCAGTCCCTGAGCTTGGCTACCAATGATCATGTTACAAAACATTTAGCTTCCTTAAACCAGTAGTTCCTCGAGGAGAAGAAAAAAGGAATAGGGGCAAGAACTTGACTTCAGCCTTCTGGCTGGGTGCAGTTACCAACATAGGTAGAGGTGTATTTTCACTTCCATTCGCTGAACAGTTTTCCCAGGACTGAGTAGTGCCATTCTGAAAAAGATCAACTTTTGCTTTTGTTCAAATAAGGAATATCAGTGCTGTTACATTGGGGAGTAGTAGGATTTAAATCCTAACACGTGTGGATGGGTCTCCTGCAGTTCTGTGGTAAGATTTGAGATATATTACTCTACTGATTTCTGTTAAGAGTTACGGCTTCTTGATCAGCATGTGACTTGTTGGATAGGAACTTCAGGAAAACAGTGTGCCCTTTGGTATTATGTAAAGAGCTTCAGTGCTTAGGCCAGAAACTCAAGACTGGCATACATTTAGTGTCTAAACTCTGCTAGTGTGCAGAGTATCAAGTAATCCAGTAACTTTTTTCTAATACCTGGTTCAGGGTAGTATTTTCTGAAGCTAAGTTGAATATTCATATAATTCAAGTCTCGGTCAAACTAAAAAGTAAAGGCTCATACTTCAGAAAAAGGAGATGATGGCTTAAACTGAGTGGGTAACTGTTGAAAGTTAAAGTTTGTAAGCTACAACTGAACATAATAAAAAGCTGCTTGCCTTTCTCGTGTCTGGGTGCTGTTGCATATAAATCGTAGTCGTAGCTATTATGTGATAGAAATGCTGTGTGTTGTGTGCACTGTGTCCAGCTCTGTAGCCCCCAGTACAGGAAAGACATGGAGGTGTTAGAGGAGGCCACAGAGATGATCCGAGGGCTGGAGCACCTCTGCTGCGAGGACAGGCTGAGAGAGTTGGGGTTGTTCAGCCTCAAGAAGAGAAGGCTCCGGGGAGACCTTAGAGCAAGCTTTCAATATACAAAGAGGGCTTATAAGAAAGATGGAGAAACACTTTTGACAAGGGACAGTGGCATTAAACTGGAAGAGGGAAGATTTAGATGAGATATAAGGAAGAAATTCTTCCCGGTGAGGGTGGTGAGGCAGTGGCAGAGGTTGCCCAGAGCAGCTGTGGCTGCCCCATCCCTGGAAGTGTTCAAGGCCAGGTTGGATGGGGCTGTGAGCAACCTGGTCTGGTGGAAGGTGTCCCTGCCCAGGGCAGGGGGGTGGAACTGGATGCTCTTTAAGATCCCTTCCAACTCAAACCCTTCCAACTCAAACCATTCTATAACCGTCTTAATACACCCTGTTATCAAGATACTGTGGGAATTAGCACAGCCCACTTGGGAGCTGCCAAAACTATTCAATCTTCTTGCTGGTCTGTAGAATCTTCCCTTTATGAAACTGTCCTATGCTTATTCCTGTATGCCCAGTCACTTGAACCTTTGATAGTACCCTGTAGCCAGTAATTTTTTTAGAAGTAGCATTTTTTATGTCTATCTCTCTATGTATTTGTGTTCTTTAATGAGTGATTCTCTTGTGGCATTGCCAAATACAGTAGTAACAGAAGTTAAATGCTGTAGGGGTTCCCAAAGAATATGGCTTTTTATATATGTTTCGTACCTAGATTTACAAGCTTAAAAAATAGCTGTTTGATACCTTAGAAAGGACCATTTGTACAGAATTAATTTTTCTTCCTAATTCAAAGTCCTAACAAAGCAATTTCTGCTTATCAAATTTAGCTCTGCCCTTTCTATTGAGTCGCATCTAGAAAACATTTTTCTTTGTCTGAATTTTTTCTAGATGTTCCCAAACTCTAGTTTGCGCTGCCTTTTCTGTGATTGAAATTCAGTAATGTGGATATTGGCCTCAAGTGGGATTTTGGGGCTGCTTTTTTAGCAATTCCCAGTGTCAGCCTTACTGATATAAAACTAGTGCTTCTTTGATTGAGAGATACTGACTTCAAAATGAGTGGATCCTTGACTTGATTAGATCTCTCCATTAGTGCTTTGCACATGCATATTTTCTGAAGAGTTCCAAAGTGAATGTAAATGTGTTAATGATAAAAATTAAATCCCACACAGCCAACTACTAGGCTGGGCAACTCTCTACAGTGTTTTCGAATGTACCATGCTGCTTCCAAGCCTGTCGTATGTTGGGTTTTGTAGAAATCTCATCCTGAGAACACCTGTATCCCTGCAAGGACTTGACTTTGAAGCTTAGTGTCTACTGCAGTGCTTAGAGTCCAGAAAAAAGGGCTAGAAGCATGAATAATCATACCTCCGGTTGTCTTTTACAAAACATTTTGAAAAACGGTTCAGATTGAGCTTCAGACTCAGTAGCTGCGTTGTCTGATATATAGAAAACAAAAATCAATTTCACCAAATTAGGTATTTAGACTGCCACTTAAGTACAGAAGAGAAGTATATTGTTACATGCTAAAAATTACATTTGTTAATAATGTTATTTCAACTGTGTGTTGACAATATAACGTATGTAACTAGTGATTCTTACTCTTAAAAAAAAAAA
>NW_009620068.1:0-19351 GCF_000690535.1 Cariama cristata
CTATGATTCTATGATTCTATGATTAATTTCAAATGGTTAAAAAAGTCATCTTTAGTTTCTAGTTTCTGCTTTATGATCAGATAGCTGATAGGAAAGAAATTTAATCACAGTTGGACCAGAATAAAAATAGGGGCTCCTGGGATACTAACAAAAAATAAAACAGTAATGGAAACAGGAATTTTTATTTATATTTTTTCTTACGGAAACTGCTAATTCAGTGGTAATTTCTTACACCTTACACAGTAAGTAAGAGGACTTTTGAAGTGTTTCTATGTGGAAAGTTACTACATGAAGTACATCTGTTTCCCCACGAAGAAAAGGACAGAGCTTCTATATCGTTGCACTAACTACTACAGATATATTTAATGATGATTCCCGTGCACACAGAAATACACTATGTTATTTAAAAATAGGTCCTTTTTTACTTTCACAAAGCAGTATAAGGAAAGCCTTGTAGCTAGAGAAGAACATTTCTATGTTTGCAATTTATCTGAAAGTTGCTTGGGTTATAGTGACACCTTAGGGTAGTTTTATCATATTCGACACATCACTTTGAAAGTTAAGATCTCTTCGAGCCTTTTACAGCCTGTCACTATCAGCAAAGAACTGCTTTGATGTTTTTAGAAATCTTTTCCTTACAAGTTACTCAAAAGATCATTCCATCTCTTCAGATTTGTGGTTTCCCTTTCACCCTTACAAGGAAAATACATTTGAAAGGGGAATAGTCTTTGGTATTGTTTTCTCTGCATGTTTAACGGGTAATCTATGCCAGGCAGTACACGCATAACATGCTATTCAAAAGTATTTGTGGTGATACCCGACTTGTGAGTACAGTTTATTACTGGATTGTCTCACCAAATTATAGCATGTAGTTCATTGTGTTCCTCTAATCTGAACTCTTTAAAAGAAACTATAATGATAGAAGTGAATGAAAAAAAAAATCTTTCCTCTTAAATACTCTTGAAAACCAGACCTGTGGGATGTGCAGATAAATATCCAAACCAGCTACTGTGTGAAGATCAGAATTGGTAAGACCTGCCTGCTGGGGGCTCTCCCTTACAGGAATTTTCTAGTGTCTAATAGGAGCTACCCCTCCACAGCCCTACCCTCACCTGAAGCGCAAATTTGGTCCCCTTAACGAGCCAAGGGTTTCCATAAAACTTCATGAATTCCTTACCTTTAGTATTTTAACCCCACTTTCATCAAACAAGGGTTGAAATTGGGCAATAGGTTGCAAAGGGCTGAGGTGGAATGAGGGAGAAGGATGACTGAGGCCAAGTGCCGGGTCCTGCACTTGGGTCACAACAACCCCATGCAGCACTACAGGCTTGGGGAAGAGTGGTTGGAAAGCTGCCCAGCGGAAAAGGACCTGGGGGTGTTCGTCGACAGGCAGCTGAATGTGAACCAGCAGTGTGCCCAGGTGGCCAAGAAGGCCAACAGCATCCTGGCTTGATTCAGAAATAGTGTGGCCAGCAGGACCAGAGCAGTGATCATCCCTTTGTATTCTGTGCTGGTGAGGCCGCACCTCGAGTGCCATGTTCAGTTCTGGGCCCCTCACTACAAGAAGGACATTGAGGTGCTGGAGCGAGTCCAGAGAAGGGCAACGAAGGTGGTGAAGGGCCTGGAGCACAAGTCTGATGGGGAACGGCTGAGGGAGCTGGGGGGGTTTAGCCTGGAGAAAAGGAGGCTGAGGGGAGACCCGATTGCTCTCTACCACGACCTGCAAGGAGGCTGTAGCGAGGTGGGGGTCGGTCTCTTCTCCCAAGTAACGAGTGACAGGATGAGAGGAAATGGCCACAAGTTGTGCCAGGGGAGGTTTAGATTGGATCTTAGGAAAAATTTCTTCACCGAAAAGTGTCGTCAAGCATTAGAACAGGCTGCCCAGAGAAGTGGTAGAGTCACCATCCCTGGGAGGTATTGTAGATGTGGTGCTTAGAGACATGGTTTAGTGGGCGACTTGGCCATGCTCGGTTTACAGTTGGCCTCAATGATCTTAAAGGTCTGTTCCAACCTAAATGATTCTACGATTCCATGACCAGTCACATTAATCTTAAAAACAGAGCTGAAAATCTACATATGCTACAGTTTCCCTGGAAGGAGGAGGTTTTTTAATGCTGAACTGCATTTAGGGCTTATCTATATGAGAAAAAAAATAAGCTCCAGAATACCTTTCATGTAGCCTCTTCTCATTAAAAAATTGATTACAGCATAAAGAGAGACACATCTTAAAATGGTAAGTCAACTTTTTGTTTCATTGAGCAAAATAAGTCCGTTTAAAATTTGTATTTTAAGTCCTAACAACCTTTGTCAGTGACTAAAGATAATGTCATCTCTTACAATCTATAAATAAAAAAATTCAAACCCCATGCCAGACTTTTAAAGATATTCATATTGCTAAGCTAGCTGAAATCACTGGCGAAGTACCTTGCACCAGCTGCAGTTTTTTTGAAAGAGTGCAAAGGATATCACTTCTATTTGCATTGAAAAGTACTACAAAGTTAAGAAACTGCACAACACTGAAGAAGCAAAACCTTCTCTTCCCTTACAATGCATGCATAAAAAAGAACAGAAGGATGCAATTCATCAGCTGCGGCATCTTGAAGGACATGGTGATCAGTAATGCACAGTTCAGGACAGTGCTTGTAATTACTGATACTTTCATTCAAATAAATTTTATTTTAAAACACACAGGCTTAATAAAGTTCCTTTTTTATGAATCTAATCTCTGTGTGGTTTTATATACTGAATATTTTACCTACCTTTCACCAGAAAATGTCTGCTACAGCAAAATAGGGAAAAAACCCAGATAATTTATTCAACTTTCTAATCACAATCATTCAATCTAAGGAGGTAGTAATCCCCAACAAAAATAAACACACAGAAATAAACATCCCAGTAAGTGTGTTATGGCTGACTTAAATCTGAGTTCAAGCAGCAGTCTGTCAGCAGCGGCAGTTGTCAGGACCACTTAACCTCTCTCAGGAGGCAGTGGCAGACAGCACCCTCTGCACAGGCGACTTCGGAATTTGAACAGAGCAGGTGGGCGGACAGCACTATCTTGAAGAAAACAGGTCCATGCCTATGGGGCTGGCACTGGATATTCTGTCATTTTGGCAGATGACAGTTTCCACTCTCCTTCCTTCTTTTTTTTTTTTTTTTTTCAGTCATTTCCCAAAATCTGCCTCTCTGCTCTGAATGGTTGCTGTATCACTCTGGGATCCGGATTAGGTAATCCTCTGGATGATTTACCTGCAGCTGCTTTTAACATTTCTCCTTCAGTGTCACACTGCCCACAGAACAAGGAGCAAGGAAGCACAGGCCTGCTCATCAGCCATCTCCATCACTGAGTCAGGCAGCTTGCCAGAGCTGGAGCATCAAGCAGAGGTGCACAGCCTTAGCTTAGGTTCCCTCCTGCAGGCCCTGATGGCAAAGCAACAACCTCCATCTGAAGAGCAATAGGCATGAAGTTCAGGCTGCCACCATCTTAAATTCAGCATTCTCTTACCAAGTATCACCAGAATAAAAAATTGTCAGAGCCCTCTGATTTTTGTTGCCCTTCTGTGATTTTACACAGCCATGCACTGCTTGTGGGCATTGATGTAGGAAAGAAAATTGAAGAGAGAAGAGCTACAAGAGATGGCTGCACCAGAAAGGGCCTGGAAAACACCGAGAGTCCTAAGAAAAACTTCTGATGGAAAAAGTGCTACACATGTGATTGAGCTCAGTTAAGCTGGCAATTATGTGTGAAGAGACCTCCATTTAGTCAATTCCTCCAATGTGCAGAAAATCAAGGCTTTGTGCTATCCATGTCATGAAAAGAATAAGGAAACACCTCCTACCCAGCAGCCAGTTAATGATCTGATTAGCTTAAGTCGTATTTATAGTGCTCATTTAACCAAAGAGCTCCAACTGCGTGGTTCTGGTTTGCAAAATGTGGCTGTGAGTATAATGCAAAGGTGGTATTTCACTGCAAATCTTTTTCTTGTAATTGTTGTCAATCAGTAAGAATCACGCAATGAATTCGTTAGGAAACATGAGGCATATATGCACAATCAAACTACAAGAAACTCAATTAATTTTAAAGTTTCCTGCTTGCCAAATAATAAAAAAGACAAGATTAATCAGTAATTTAATCCTGCACAGGATAACAATGAAAATACATTAGTACTTTATATTGAAATAGCATTTAGTATCTATCAAGTCAGAAATCCACACCAAAAATTATTTCTCTTGCTGGTTTTATACAACAGATCAAGGCTTTGAGCACACCTGGCATCAAAATTGTATGTACTATGTTCCAAATATTTTAAATTATATTTTTAACTTTTAGATTGATTTTTTTTTTCTGTTTTATAACCTAGTAAAGCCAGGGTTTGTATCATAAGGCTTTTCAAAGAAAGGCTCCATTTAAAGTTCCTGTTTACCAACAAAAGTATGAAAATGACATTTTAGTGCAATTTTATTTTTCCTGATTCTCCTGCTCTGATTTTGTAAGATACAATTGTTGTAAGATACAATCGCTGTAAAATACAAATACTTTTAGAAATTCTTAAAAAAAAAAAAAAAATCTATCTGGTGCCATTTTAGAATACACTCTTTAGATAAAATGCATTGCTCTACAGACAGATACACATGAACAAATGCTGCCTGTAACTTCAGCTCCCATCACCAAAACCCTCAGTTTTCAGGTCAAAGATAATGTTTTCATTGGTGTAGTGTCAAATGGAGCTTCTGCTTTGATTATCCTTGACTTGAATGGCTAATTATTGCAGAACAGTGTAAAACCTAGTCTTTTGAATGTTGTGCAAAAGGTGATGCATTTTAAGAAATTCAATTTAAAAAGGCCAAGTAATGATGAAGGCACAAGCAAAAAGCCTGACATAAAAAACCCCCAAACCTTCAAAAATTGCTACGTAGATATAGGCAGGCCATTAAATCTCTGTCATTTCTAAGTTCCAAGTTGCTCCACATCCATGACTGCCTTAATTTGCAGTAAGAAACTGCACTAGAGCCATAATAATATAGTTCATATGCAGGTGTTCCACAGAGGAAAAGGAAAAAAGGAAAGACTTTTTAAGTTTATAGTTTAACTCTAAAACTTCTACCTAGAATACTTATTCAAGCTCTAAAATAATTTACTAACTAGTATTTATTTAGCTGCTCTTGGGTTTGTGCATGGGTAGGAGTTTATTTTCAAATTCCTGGTTTATAAGTTTGGGGGTAAGTTTGGCACAACAAATTGGAGCCAGTTTTCCAGTCTCCTGAGCAACTGCAGTTGTGTCCAGCTGGTGACATGAATGCAGGGAGCTTCAGAGATGCAGGACAAACGTGCATTTGTGCACGGCAACAGGAAGAGAACAACAAACGAACCATTTCTCTTTGCATAACTCCTCACAAACAGCTCATTTTCTACACCTAGTGAGCTGATTTCCTCACAACTGCAAACTTGATAGGGTAGCAGAGCTCTACAACACTGATATAAAAAGGATTAACCTAAACCTCTGGTGTATGATGTACCTAAAGGAGGGACTAGATATTTAAGTGATGAACCAGGGACAATTAGCTGCCAATATCAAAAGTATTCCAGGCAAAGAACAATCAACTGCAAAGATCTCCACCTTTTCCTGTTTGAAGTCTTAGGTTATCTGAATTCATGAAAGAATTTATGAAAGTGTCAATTTTAAGCCACAACAAACCAACCCAGAACATCTGGATTTCAGCATTTGAGACTTGCCTGCTTAAGAAACAGGTTAACAGTTACAGATCCTACCAATGTCCAGAGATGGAGGGGACAAAGATAACATTACTATGGTAAAGGACATTCATGTGATTGTGATCTGCTGAGCGACTTAAGGCAGGCTTTTTCTCAGCAGGGTGCCATCAGGTATGTCTCCACCTTACTGAAAGTTCACTCTTATCGTCTGCTACTATTGACTGAAAGCTGGCATATTACAAGGCTGTACTCCCTTGATGGATACAGCTGTGGGAGGAATAAGGATGCTGTCATCCTCAGCAAATGAAAATGAAGAGGGAATTGGAGCCACTTGATGCTACCTTTCCATTTCCACCTAATCCATCTCTTTTCTTTTCCTCTCTCCTCCCATACCGTCTCTAGCCAACAATGATGCTTCTAAGTAGATCAGATCGCAGGTCTCATACTTGATCAATTTATACCACACAAAAAGCCAAGAACTAGCTTCCTTCAGAGTGCTGGCAAACTCTAAGCCTGAAAAAGCAGTGTATCTTGAAACCCAGGTTTAGAGAAAGGGCTGGTTTCTAGTAAATGCGCAGTCAAAATGCAAACTGAGATCACTACGTGGCATCAGAACCCCAGATTCTGACATGGGCTTAGTGTGCTTTCAGAAAAAGTAAATGCTAATTTTACAGACATCTAGCGCATCAGCTCCCCAGGGCTTTTATTCTTTGCATGAAGGCAATATGTAATGACATTTTATAGATGTCTGGACAGCAGCCACTCTAATAAACGAACTCAAAATTACGTGGGATAAAATGTATTTCAAACAAAATATACAGTGATAAATTTTTCTACCTAAGTTACTATTAATTTTATGGAAATTTTAAATAAAAATATCTTCCAATATGAAAATATGAAAAATTAATTTATTTCCATAGGCAACCTCATTCAGAGTACAAAGTGATATGAATTGCTCAAAACTGTCACTGTACCTTTTACACATTTTTTAAGTAACTGATCTAAAAGTTGGTACAAGAATAAATTTGTTTTTGAAGAGCTGTCCAATAAACCGGATATACACTAATGCCATGCTATGAGAGTTCTATTTATGAATCACAGCTTACACTACAGTAACATCACTTTATAAATCTCATGAGAATTTTAATGTTTTACAATCAAAACATAAAACTGCCACTAGTACAGAGACTGTACGATTAGACAAATAAACAAGTATTAAGTATTTTGCACAAGGCCTGAGTTCACTATAACACATTTTGATTTACAACTTCATCTCAGAAATCTGTACAGCAGTTAGAACTGTGTCAGAGAACTTAAAGACAACACAACTTCAGGGGCTTATTTGTTCTGTTAACATAAGTGTGAGGCCTGGAAGGCAAGAGGATTTGGTGTATGAATCCAAGGTTTTACTGCCTTGTGTAATTTTCTTGTAAAGCAGCCAAAACCTGATGGAAAGTAAGGTACAAGGCAGGACCTCACTTGAAAATCAGCTAAGTCATCTGAAATTCTCCAGATAGGTTTTCTCACAGCAATTTCAGAGTAAAAGTTCACAATGAGTATATAAAATGCAGCATATCTCTTAACAAAGAACAAAAAAGGGTCACATATACAACAGGGTATTTTTTCTGTACTCCCCCTCCCTATATTTCCTTTCATTAGAAATGGCACAAATCAGCGATATCCCACCCACTCCCAATAAAAAATGCCTAATCAATAAACAAAGGGCACTCTAAGGTCCAAAAACTTCACCTGCAATGAGATCCAGTGTTCATAAACTTACGTTTTAAAAACTTTCCTTTTCTGCTTAAGTCACATAGATGTAGGCAGACTAAGCATGTAAATTTATAATACATAACAAAAGTACCATATAACTGTTAGCCTGTATGGAAGCCTTGTGGAATTTGGTTTAAATTCAACTTCTCATTTAATCTTTCCTCTTTTGGTGCAATTGGACTGAAAAATCTAAAATCCTGTAATCTATACACACACTTACTTATCTATCTGCAAACATAGATAACATTGTAACAGGGGTTATAATACAAAAGTCAACATACGTTCTTCTTACTTTAAAAGGCCATCAGGGTATTTGTTGAAGTGTCACATAAATGTGAAATAGGTGTTGCTAAAAAGACAAAACTTAACAGAAAAGGAAAGTTTGAAATAATAAGGCTTGCAATGTTGTGCACCTATACATCCAAAAATTCAGCCTTTTACTTGGGGTACTCAGCATCTGTGCAGACCTGCAAGGCCACAACTTCCCCACAACATTTCTAATTCACATCACCATTGAGACGGAAGACATAGTATCTTCATCAAAACAAACTAGGGCATTCTGTCCATGTTCCCAGCAAAATTTCTCTCCCCTTTTCCCAGATAACTGGTGGACTCCTTCACCTTTCAAAAGACTCCTCTGGTACTGCTGTCCTCCTGCATAAGCAGGTTCGACAGGCTGTTCTGTGCCTTATTCACAACACTTGTGTGATGAAAAGGAACAGAAAATCTGCTCCCTCGTCCACCCCTAAAATGACACTTGTGCCCTTTCACTCCCTGTTCCTCTCCACTTCAGAGAGGCAGACCAAGGGGCTTCTAAACTCATCTGTAACTCAGTAGTTTCAAGGTTCCTCTTCATCAGCCCCACCAGAGAAGGTTTTTCAAGCCTCTTTAATACAATCCTTCCATCTAGCAGGATTAGTTTATTTTCCAAGAGTGAGTTTTCAGAGGATGTTTCAGAGACTTTCATACTTAAAACCAAATGGAACCAACAGTTCTAATACGGAAAACACTGCTGTCTTGGTGCAGTCATGTTCATTTAGCACACACCAAAGCAGCCAAAGCACAACTGATGTTTACACTTAAGATGTGCAGCTATTTCCACTTCTTTTCTCCTTTTGTAGTAAACATAATACAGATAAATCAACTAAAGAACAGAAACTTACTCCCTTCTCTTTACCTCTCCTTTACAAATGAATGTAAAGTAAACCAGGTGGGCTGGGCAGTTCAGCCCAGACCCTGCTCTAATTTCCACAGTGGAATGAAGATCTGCTTGCAGTGGGTGCACAAGGTGGAGGCTGTAAGGTGATGATATAACCTGCCAGGCTTCCACATTTTTTTCCTTTAAATTAGGTCAAATACAAAGGTCACAAATTTTGTGGAATTTACAGTATTGTTCAAGGCATTGTAAAAAACTTATTTTGTATCAGGTTACTTTTTCAATAACAGAATTTGCAACTTCTTAACCAGATACCAATTTCAAACCCGTGTTTTCCATTTTGTTTTGCATTAGGGCTAGCAGTCCCTCTGCTTCAGGCCAAGCTAGATGTAACACTGCTTTCCATCCAAGTTCAGAAACAGAAGGCCCCCGGAATGCCCACATTTTGTAACATTGTCCCTTCCTCTTACTCCTTCCCAAGCCACAACTTGGGTGTGAAGTACAACTGTTGCACTCAAACAATGGTATTCACTTTGGCCACAACATGAGTCTTCCAGCCTCCTGCAGGGCCTCAGAATGATGACTTGTAAGTGCAGAGATCAACTGGACAAGGCTTCCTAATGAAAAACTATTGTAGCAGGAGCCAAGTGGCACATGGCCTTGGTGACTTACCTCTTGCAACTCCTCTTCCCTTTAAGTTAAGAAGAAATAATTACGAGAACTTCACACACATCCAGTTTCCTGACACACTAAGCAGGAAGCATCTACAAGGAAGAGGGATTTGACTCTCTCATTTTAACTGAAGTTATTTTTTCTTTTCTATTTTTAAATAACTGGAAAATTTTGTTACAACTTTCATAAGCACCCTTTTCAATTTTTTTTTTGTTTTTATTCTTCTACTCTTGTCATTCTGAAAATTGCAGCAAACAAGAGAAATCAAAATTATGTTCTCAAATATAAATAGGAAAAAAAAGATCACATTACTTGAGCCAGATAAAGATCTTATTCCATCACATTACCACTGCATAGAAAAGTCTCCTGTAATTTGAACTTGTAGGATTTTTTTGACTTTGTTCTTACAAAATAGATTATATTCTCAGATAGCCCATGCCAAAAGCACATAACCCAAAGCCCACAGTTTAGGAGGTCTAATATATGAAATCAGATCAGTTTTTTCAGTTAATTTTCCCTCCAATAGGTTAAATTAAAATCCAGTTCTGAAAAGGCCCCAATCCAAGGGGATCAGTGACTGAAATCCCAGATCAAGACACTGACATTTAAGACTGCCTTTACCATGGATGTATTAATTTAATACATTGTAGAGTCCTAAGAGATGTTATTTTTAATATAAACTTATTTTCAAAAAAATTTAGAGGAATACAGATTCAAGTAATTCTTCAAAGGCTCGCCTTAAGTTACCCTAACAAAACATAGCTTTCAAAAGTTGACACAAAAGAAGACATTAGTGTGATTGGGAGTATAGAGTACCAGTAACTCTAAATGAACTTAAATAGTTTAACAGTTCTAGTATTGTACTTAAATTTACACAGATATCTTAATATAACCTACGATGTTTACCATGAATATTAACAGCACATAAGCATCACAATGCATTAGGTATTGACTTCTAAACCACAATTCCACTGGTCCCAGGTATTTTAAAATAATAGGACTAAGGCAGCAGCTATAATACATAAACAATTCTTTAAGAAATACGCTTAATGCTACCACCGCTTAGAACTGTGGAAATATAACAAAATACAAGTCACATTTACAGCATAAGGCCCTTTGGTTTCTTAAGCAGCAAATGAAAGAACAACTTCTTCAGTGAAAGGCTTTGAAAAATAAAGCATGTAGGCTTTCCATAAAAAAGGTAACTAGTTCTTTCCTTCTCAAAATAGCCAGCTATAATCTTCAAAATATTATGAAAGAAAGCTCCTGAAATTCCTAGGAAAGAAAAAGTTAAAACCCAACAGTAGTATCTGACAGAGTAGAGACTCTATCATGGGCAAGCTGAACATACATCTCCTGGGAAGTAGAAGAAACTACTGTCTGGATTTCTGGAGAGCTTTATTAGATTTGGAGTAATACAACAAAAAGGATCTGAAACACCTGTGTATTTACCACATATTCTAGAGCTTACAAATCTGTATTTGGGAACTCACTTCATATTAATCTATCCTTCATAAGGACTTGAGTTAAAACAAAATTAAAATGAAACAGTTTATTCTAGTCAAGGCAATTTATGGTGGTCTGCTTTTTCACACAACCATGTGCAACTTGTATGAGGCAATCCTTTTCCATCTTCCCAATGGAGCCAAAACCTGTGATGTAATTCAAGATATTTTTGTGTAACTAAACAGTATGTATTTAGTTACACAGAACTGTTTAGTTACACAGTTGGGGCAGTCAACATGTGAACTTTACAGAGAACATACTTTTTAGGAGATTCCATAACTACTCATATTCTTTTTTCCACACCAGTTAGAAGTAGTATCAGATTAGCCAAAACACTGGAATATATAATAATCAAGTCACCACATGTATTTTAAAATCATACTTAAGTGGTATGTTGCTTTTGCTAGAGGCTGGTAATAAGAATCTGGCATTATAAAAGAGGTTGTAAACCAGCATGACCATTGGAGTAGTGTTCTTCCTCTGTCCCAAACTTGCACAAAACTTTAAAACAACTTCTTATGCCCCCTGAATCTCACTGTAGTTTACTACCACACTAATTCTAATTATCTTATAAGAGAGGAAAGTAAAACCATTTTTTCTTAGCCTTTTATACAGTTACTGGTTAGAGATCTTTCTATGTAACATGGCTATTAAAATTTTTGAGGCAGCATAAAAATTTAGTTTTTGCAAACTGTCACAGGGCAAAATGACAGTTTGTGCCAAATTCAGGCAACACAAATCATCAATAAGAATTTAGCAGACACTGAAAGTACTGGGCTGCAGGGTTGCATTCACTAGCATTATTAGCCCCTAAGCATTTTTGAAATTAAGAAACAAAATTTTGTAGGAAATTTCATAGGAGTTGTTTGAGTACTCTTCTGAATAATTTTTAACTCTTAACCTCTTCTTTTTTGATTGAATATATGCATCCTACCTTCAGCGTTCTGATGTTTGGTAAAGAGACGGGAAATCTTTAGCATGTAAGGTGACTTTGCACTTAGGCAATTCCACTGCAGTACCAGGTGAATGCAAAATCAGTCTCTGTTCCAGAAACTTTAGTTTCCCCAAGTCATGCTTTTACTAATAAAAAAAAGATGTTAATCAGCTTACCCATGATCCAAATTTCATCAATCTTTGAAAGAAGAAAACAAAACATTTTACCCAAAAAGGTCTTTTAAGTCATTACTAGCTGAGCTGCTGTTTGTCATTGTGTTTGCTGGTTGTGCAAAGTTCTGAGGAGCAAAGAAAGGATTACCCTGTATACCAAAGCCAGGCTGTCCTATCATGTTCATCTGAGGTCCCAAGACTGAACTGCTCGCATTTGGGGACCCTTGTGAGGGTACAAACTGATTAACCCACTGGCTTGATTTCTGTTGAGCCAACTGTTTCATGCTAACTTTGGGTTTTTGAGGACCAAAAAGATTATCTAGAGCAGACATATCTGGGGGTCTGTTTTGTTGTGTCAGTGGAGAGATTGCAGATGCAGCATTCATAGGACTGTAATTTGGCATATTGGCAGTCGGTACAATGTTCATCTTGGTAGTTCCTGTTGCACTTGGACCACTGAAGAAATTCTGAGTGGTGGGACCAGCTCCCATACTGAATCCAGCGGTCTGAAAACCCATATTAGTATTTAGTCCATTTGTTATATTTCTCTTTGTGTTGTCAACAGGTGATGAAAATCCCATTCCAACACCCATAGAAGGGACAGAAGAGAAGCTGTTTGAAGATGCAACTTTAGCTTTGTTGATAGAATGGCTAGTCAAAGATGACATATTATCTATCAAGGTATCTGTCAAGTCTTTTGTCTGCAAAATACATAAAAGGCAGTTAAATGCTTTTTCTGTACACTCTAGCAACAGTCTTCATCATTGCCCCTGCAGAAGTGGCATTCATTTTTCAGAAACTAGAATTTACTGCATGGAATTGGGCATGAAATGTGGTTATACATAAGAGCAATTATGCCGTTTTTGTTCTTTGCAACTTAGAACTAATTGTTATGCAGCTTTAGTTTGACAAGTAAGACTATACATGAAGTACTACTGTGACTATTTCCTTATGTGCCCCATTCCTATCCCCAAGCCTTATATATATTTAGTTAATAAACTCTTCAGAGCAAAACCTTTTCTAATATGTGCTTTTTCCTTAACTAGAACAATGGCCTTCCAATAACAATGATACCTTTGGAAGCTCCTGCAATTTAAAAAGTGGGAAATATTGCCAATGGTGCAAATGGAAGGCAGATGACAGTTTATTTTAGTTTTTCTCAGCTGTGCCATTGTACTACCAGTGAAAACAAAGGCGACCCACAGGAGAAAAACAATACTAAATGCATACAGCACTTGAAAGGAAAAAGCATCACAGCTCCAACGGAAACAGTGCAGTAGTTTGTTCTTTCTCACCTGCTTCACTGGAGGTGTTATTGCAGTTGCTTGTGGCTTAAGAGGTTGCTGGATTTTCAGTTTCTGTGCCTGTTCTTGTTCTTTAGCTAACTTTTGCTTCTCTTCAAGTGTAAGTGATGCCTTTAAAAGGGAAAGTACTGATACTAAGTTGCACAGAATGGTTATTCTTACATTGATATTTTTATTTCATAAATAGGACTGTGATTTCAATAATATGTGGTAGAACAAGACGTATTATTTATACAAAAGAGAAAGCAGATAAGCACAAAATCTATTAGAATATTTATCATATTGCTAAAAAGTACTTAATGCAAATAAATACAATATTAAAAATAGCATGATGAGAAATCTGGGTAGATCTCAAATAAAGAGGTATCACAAGAATCCCATTTTAGCTTTGTCTTCTTAATATTGGGCATAAGAAAAAGTGTTCTTCAGAGTTTTTGTTTTTATATGGTTACCAGCTGGCACTTGATATAGAACTGCAACTGACCACAGTGTTGGAAAGGGAATTTTATTTTAAGGTTGCTTAAGAGGCTTTCGAGTATTTTAATTCTACTTCTGTTAATGATGAAGGATAAAATCATAAAATCGTTACTCCTAATGTCTAAAGTGAGTCAGAGGGTTCAGATAACTAGAAATGGAAATGATAAAATGTACAGATTCTGGGGAACCATTTACGTAATTAAGAGCATGAAAAGAATTTTACGACAGTTCATGCTTATGTTTAATATTCTATGTCATGTCATGCTTTTTCTTTGCTTCTTGTATTTATCCCCACATTGAGTGTTCATTTGGACTTAACTTTGAATTCTACAGTAAATGTTAACTTCTGCTACTACATTTTATCTACATTTTATCTTCATTTCTGTTTGTAACTTTATGATAAAGTTGCCTATTTTGATTTTCCTATCTAAATCCACTGCTGAAGTTTCAGTTTCATTGAAATCTATAATTAAGGAGAAAGAAAACGACCAAAAATTTGTAATCCTAATTGCTGCCTACTTTGTACAAAGCTATTTTCAAGGAAATGCTTTCACAGAAATTCAAGGATATGATGTGAACGTTTTTCAGTGGATCTTCACATGTGACTATGTATGGTGCTGTGCTATACAAAAGCAATGAGTTTTTCTTTTAAAGCTTTAAATATGGTAAATATTTACACATAATCTTTATGCAACTGTAGCAGCCTTGTATTAGACAGATGGATGCAACAGAATCCCAAAACCAAGTAAAACCCACCTTTTTCTGTTTTGATGACATCTCATTCTCTTTACTATCAGATCCACTAGTTAGAAGGTCAGTTCCACTAGTATTAAATACCTTGTCAATCTGTTTAAGTTCAAAGAAACAAAACCTGTTATTTGAAATGCTGTGATTTGTTGTAATTGACTAAGTAATTTTAAATTTCAAACTTCCGTATGTAATGCAATATAATATTGTCCCTTACCTGATTACTTGTACTACTAGATCTTGCCTCTTCAGACACGCTCATTTGGTTAGCGATATCCAAAGATCTATACAGTGCAGAGCATATATATCACAAAAAACCCACTTTGCAGTCACATCCACAACACTAATTCAGCAATGCAGATTATTCTTCTTCATTTGAACAACACAAAAAAATTGCATTATGAGAGCACTGACATTTATGAGAGCACTGACAAAGGTTTCCTAGTGGTCATTTCACATGGTCTCAGCTCCTCCTTTTGAACAGGGTGACACACACTTCAGGTAGCCCAATTTGTCTCAGAAATCTCACCTCGTATCAGACTCCATAAAATAGCTCTAAATATCTTCAAATATCACAGCCTTCTAAAAGGCTGCAATGTTTCTGTTTCTCCAGTATGGTTTATTTCTCAGCAACTACAGAAAAGCAACTTAGCATATAGAACCAAGACATAAACTGTACTAGTGAAGCTCAGTATGAACTTTTACATTTAATGAATTAAAAATTATTGACTTAAAATAATAAACTGTGACTGAACTGTATAAAAGTAAAGGATTTTACTGTATAAAACCACAAACATGACAATGTTGTTATCATTCTAGGACTAACAAATCTTCTGACAATTGTGCTTATTCAAGGTAATTCTCAACTACTGAACTAAGAACTACCTAGATTTTTTATTGCTATGGCTAGCGTTTTCTCACATTTGCTGAAAAATTAACTGAAATTTATCTCTGCTCACTTGTTCCTTCTCTAATACAAACATAAACAAACACTTACTTCTGTTGCTCTTGCATGACATGAAGTTGCTCAAGTTTTGTTTTATGCTCTGCCTCCAATCTATTAAGCATATCTTTTATAACACAAATAAAAGAATTGAACTGGAAAAGAAATATACAAGAAGTTTGGATTTTGCCGTGATGGAATTCAAACACATAACTTAAAAGGTAAAAACTCATAAAACTTACAATATACAATTTCAGATAAACTGCAGATTCAAAAATAATTTATAATCCACCTTCACTATCTTGCATTAGACACCCAACTACAAGCAGAATGTATACTGAAATAGTGAAAAATACATGTCACTAAAGAGGAAAAAAAAAAAAGTAGGGCAATGCAGACAAAAAAAACGCAGGAGTATTACCAGATTCATTAAAAAAAAGAAAATAATCCTATTAGGTATTCCATTTCCTAATATTTCATAGCAACATAACTGCACTTCTACATTACCTGAAACATTTACAAACAAAAGAAAGGGAAGGAACATTAAGATTGTACTTTAGCTTTTAATTTGAATTGCCATTATGTTAGTAGCTAACTGCTTTTGCAGGATATTTGGAAGGTGATAGTATTAATTTTGAAATTTTATACTAGATCAGTTAAATCCACTGAAAAATAACTAGCTTTAAACATGCAAATATGGATTTTTCTCTGATAACAGTTTAAATTTATTCTCTGCCAATTATCAAGTAAAAGCATGCAAAACAGTCATGTTCCTACCTGATTGAGATTAAGATTGTTCTCAATACTAAGAGGAATCAGATGGGGCAATACTTTTCCTGCAAGCTGTTCTTTGGTAATTCCCAACTTCTTATGAGTAAATGTACATTTGTAAATACCTGAGATACAACATCAAAATAGCAAACATTGTTAAGTTTAGTAAACAATGTGAACAAACTCCAAGTAGCACACCCGAATATGTGTTCATCATCTGAATGTACATTGGCTCTGTGTGTAAGCAGGGACAAACATGATCAAGGGAATCATAAAAGCCAAGTACTCATCCACAACTCAAACATATTATAGCAAAAGGCTTTGCTGAAATACAGAACAAGAGGAGGTCCAAAGGAATACTTTGAAGCTATGAGACCTGGTATTAGTCAATGTATTGTTCTGGTCAATTATTTGAGAATATGCATCTTTGAACAGATCACAAGCAACTGAGTTACCACCAACTCACAAATTGCCACTGAGAAATTAAGCTGTGTTAATTAAGGATGTGGTCTCTCCTGGCACACTGAAGTGGCTAGGATTAGCTATCACGCTGCTTTCTTATTGCATTTTACAAAGACTCTTACCTAGAAGTTTGGGGCTATGTTACACATAGGCTCAGAAATCATGTATAGTCTTTATCTGTTCTAAAATCACTGAAAAAAGAACACTGACAGGCATGAGGGATCCAGTGTTAAGTCCACAAGTTCTACAATATTTCAGACAGGAGGATTCCTCTGCTTAAATAGTCCACCTCTGGCAGCAAACGCTGAACATACTAGCATAAAAGAAGCAGCAGCTTTCCTCACTTTCAATGGTTAGTATTAGAACAGAGCTGTCAGCTGGCCAAAGAAGGTATCACATACAAGATGGAAGGTATTATGATTCCAGAAAAAAGGAGAGCCCAAGTATATAAAATTGATTTCAGCCCATGATTTCCAAACTAGGCTTCACTTATCCACTGTATCCCAGTAGAATTCAGGAGTAATCAACTAAAGTTAAAAGACACACTGTCCCTCATTCTAAGACAGCAAATACAAGTCAAAGCTGCAAGGATTAAGGGAAACAGGCAGCTTTAAACCAGTACAGATAGATGCCTTCTTGCTGATTTTGAGTAAACCAAAACAATGTCGCCATCACGTATTATTACAGTGTTTAATGAGGGCTGTTGCTGGTACAGCTCAACCGTTACAAATGGTCTTCTGTCTACTATTTTGTTGTCACTAAGAGTCTTCCAGACTTGACCACACAGTCACATCTCTTTCTTGGCAGTGGCTCTGGTCATTGCATCTCCTTGAGCCCATTCTAGTTGTTAAAATCACACATCCTGAGTTGGGCAAGCACCAGAGTGGCACTAGGAAAGCACAACTGGGAGTGAGGCCTCCCCTTTCAGAAGTGACAAGTCACTAGATTGTGTTAGCTATTTTGTGAAACCTCACCCGGACCATGCTCCACTTCAGTGCAAGGGCAGCCATGTTTGCTTAAATGCCCCAGAATAGGAGTCTATCAAAACCTACAGTAAAGAGCAGTAGATTTGTAGACAATCATTTATAGAATCTGACATGCAAGAGTGGTAAGAGAAGGCAACAGTAACATCTCAAAAGCTCCAGCAAGGTGCTCAGCATCTGAAAGAAGACAGATCATACACTCTTCTGAGGAAAACAGCCTCTCTGGCTGTGTGGACCATACAGTCCATGAAAGTCTCACAGCCCACGAACTGCACTGAGTAGTCAGAACTGCACAGGGCCTTGAAGACTACAAATATGTGTACTAGTGTTCGGAAGCATCAGCAATAAGTAACGTAACTGGACAGGGTCATACTTAAGAACCAGAAACGGGAAGTTTTTGATAGTCGTTTTAGTGATACACTATGCAAACATTATCAATGATAATACAGAAAGCTCTCAGATTTATGATACCAAAGCATAAAAGAGGAGAAAGTTGGAAGTATTAATTACCTAAAATTCCCATTAGCACTGCAGGTTCCTTGGATGGAATTTGTTGTAGAAAAGGTAAAATATCATCAAGCACAAACCATTTATCCAAGTACTCCAAAATCTTGCCTAAGCACACTAGTGAGTTTACCCGGACCTGCGCAGTACAATAAGAATTAAACAAAGTCTTTACTATATTTTTGCCTAAGAAAAAAACCCCCACCCTTTCAAATACTTAGAAGAAAATAGGTGCTACTGAAACTACAACCTTCATATCTGAAAATTCAAGACAAGTTAAAAAAACCCTTTTGTCTCATGAGAGGAAAATACATATAGTTACACACTGCTGACCAAATCTTGGCTTTTCTGCAGGACAAACACTGTTAACATATATTATTGTGGAACACACTTCAACAATTTTTACAGTTATTATTAACACAGTAAATTGTTAACAAGTTTAAAAATTATTACAGTAAAAAAATAAATGGTGCTTTTGTATCTGTAAAACGTAAAAAAAAACCTCAAAAAGAAATCAGAGCACATGGACAGGCTTTTCTTTAAAGACATAACAGCAGAAAAGGCAAAGTAATTAAAGGTAACAACATTTCCTGAAGACTGAGAGAGAAAATTATTATAATACTTACAGCAAGAGAAGAAGTTTGCAAACATGCATTTTTAATTCTGGGAATTAATGAATTTTTCATTGATGGGTAATCTATTAAATTGGCAAATGTGGGAATTATGTTTAGGCAAAGCTCCTATAAAAAAAAAAATTCCGCATTAAGTTTAAAAAGAAACATACATGTTTATTATAAAATTAGCACTAATATTACTGAAGATCAAAATTAGTTTAAAATGTCTTTGTAAGCTTTCCTTTTAAGGAAATATTTAAGGAAACATCATGTTTGGCTAAGCTGACCTTAATCTATCAGACTTCACTTAAAAATAGCTAGAATAATAAAGCTTCATGATATGCAGACAGAACCTTGGAAAACTGATTTCAAAAAGAGTATTCATAAACTTGTAATACAATATTTGGATAGAAAGAATATTTTGCATTTTCACAAAAAGTCTTTATATAAAACCAACTTCTATTACATCAAACTATAACATTTTCCTATATAAGCAAAGCAAATCAAAATTGAGTGAGGAAGTGGACACTTTGGAAGGGAGAGACACCCTGCAGGAAGACCTGGATAGGCTGGAAGAGTAGGCTAACAAAAACCTTATGAAGTTCAACAAAGACAAATG
>NW_009620069.1:0-4670 GCF_000690535.1 Cariama cristata
GCCTCCCCGCCGCTGCTGCGAGACCGCCGGCCGGGCACGTGCTGCAGCAGCAGCCCCGGGAAGAGTTGGGGGCCGCCCCCCGGAGGCTCTTCCACCCAGGGACACCTCCACTGCGGAGGCAGAGCGTCACCGCCAGCGTGGGTCCTGCGGCTCCCCCAGTTGTTTGAAATCTGAATTTTGGTTGCCCCTTTGTTTTTTATATTCTAATAATTTTCTTTGTTTTTCTGAGCATAGATTTAATTTGCTCACACTAGGTAGCTTCCCGTGTTACCACATGACTCCAGACACTGGTCCCTTTTCGTTAAGCATGACACTACTCCATGCAGTATTACAAGATGCTACGTATTTTAATCCCACGCTTTTTGAAATCTTCCTTCCAACTGTGTCAGTGACCCTTGGCTGGTGTACATGAGCAAGCTTATACAGTGGGAAAAAGTTGCTTACACAGTGGGAAAAAGTTACTCACACAAAGACAATTATCTTTTCTGTATACATGACACACATGCACACACTCTACATGTCTGGGAGGGTGTTTGGGCCAAGTTACATGAAGTTATTCCCCCACTAACAAATGTTCAAGTGAATAGTTAGCTTTGGCCTACTGAGATTTCTTCTCTCAACAGACAAGCCCAAACATCAGGCAGGAGTCCGACAGTCTCTTTATACTTCTTTTGATTAGGGATGTGGTCTTTTTAAATCTATGAATTAGCAATGTGCCTGGGTTTCAGTTCTGCAGAGTGAAGTTACATTGGTAATGCACCTGTCACTCACAATGTAATGTTTTCATAGGCTTTGTCTAATAAATATGTACACAATAGTAGTACTTGCAAGTCAGCTGGGTTTAGTTTCTTGTGCATTAGCAATGTATGATCGAGTCATTCTCCCAAAAAGCTGATCTTGTAAATAGCTTAGGTCCCATGCTGAAGACTTATTGAAGGAGATGTTCGCTGCTAAGTATATGGCAGTCTTTGCTTATTCTTAATGACAAATTATTAATACAATAAAAGCAAATACATCATTTCAACAGCTCCTTGTTTTTTGCCATTCTCTCTGGTCTTGTCCTCGTAAATTCAATTTCACAGGCACAATCTGTAACGCAGCAGGTGCCAAGTGTAGCCTTCTTGTTTCATAGGATCCAACTAACTGTCTATGTGGGATTCATTTAAAGAGTAGTACAGGCAGCAATGAAAAAAACTTGTATTTCTATTATATAAAAAAAAACCACCATGCTTCTCAATTAGCCTGCCCTTGTAGCTTCTTCCAGGGTTGTTAAAGACCACCTACCTCCAAGCTTCTATGCAAGCTGGTTCTGAAGTCTTTATGAACTCAATGGAGAAAACAATTGTGTTATCCGCAAGTGTGGCCTTGCTTTTGCAGGTGAAGTTTTGTAGGTCAGGCCCAGATACTTAATGGTGCTGAAACCAAAGGAACTTAGGCATCTGAATACCTTTAGGGATTTGGACTTCAGTTCTTTATTGCGATCTGTTGTTAAGACTCCAGAGCTTGGGCTATTAATTACTGTTTTACGGGCTCTCCGTGACTTACGCCAAGCAAATTGACCTATGTGCATGTCCTGTTCCTGCTGTAGGGAAAGGAGCTACCTAACTCATTGCCTCTACACTTTCTCCTGATTTTTAGAGCAGATGCAGGCTAGTAGTCATTCTATCCTGAATAATCTCATGGAGGTTTCCCTGGGGAAAGCCTTTGTGTAGACACACATCCATGATATGTCTGCATGACAGAAACTACCCGCACAGAAAATTAATTCTAATTGACATTGCAGTAGTCATCAAGAAGGGCTGGGTGATTGGTGGGACTGAACTACATTTTGCAGTGGGATGGCTGTGCAGCTGGAGTTCACGTCTGCAGAGCTCAGATGCAGAGATCTGTACATGAGGTCAGCAGAAGAAGGAAGGTTGGGCACAGCTGAGGGTGGCGACACAATTAAAGCTGAAGAGAAGTGCACAGCCAAAGAGAGAAGTGACTGTTTCCTATCAGCACCCTGTACTCTGCACCTGAGCACCAGATGAAGCAGGATCTGCTCTGAGCAGAGGTTTGCACCAGGGTGGGAACCGACAGAGAACACAAGGGCTGCGTTAAATTTGGAGGCAAAAGTTTGAGCTTCAGTGTGTTTGACTGCCCTGATTCAGGTTGCACAGCCAGACCTCTGGGCTCCAGTGTGAGACAAGGCGTGGGCACTGTAAGGAAGCTGTATGCTGAATGGGGAACACCCAAAAGGCAGCCAGCTGGAAGCTTGCGAATGCAGGAGGTTGTTGCAATCTCTCCTCCTCTCTGGAGTGCTGGTGATGGAGTCAGGGCTTTGGACAGGCACTTCCAAAATCCTCTCCCAAGAAGAAATGCTTGTGGTTATTTTGAAGTGAGCAAACAGAAAGCACCCTTTTGAAGTCAGCACAGTATTGGGAGAGGAAAGCAGCTCTTCTGCAGTTCAGAGCCTTTTATTCAGAAGGGTAATGGCCAGAACACTCATCTTGAAGACCTATGCAGGGAATGCAAAAGGCCCTTCAGCCATGAGAACTAGGGTATGTGCCAGCCTTGCATGTGGGTGGACGTGATGATGAGAGTCATTGCTTAGGGTCACACACACTTTAGTTGAACAATAGCATATAAGATAAAGGAGAGACAGTGAGACACCACAAAACCCAGGTTTCCTTCGTATTGGACTGTCAGAACGGCTTATCTTATGCAAGAGTTACTCCCTGCTACTTCTGAGGGGCAAAGAATACAGGGAGCAGCCTGCACTGATGGCTAGAGGATGTGGCTGTAATGGTGAGAAGTATTTGGCTGCTGGGCTGTCAAAAGGGTCTGGCCTCCAATCTCTGCTTCCACTGTTACTTCCTTTTTTTAAAAAAAGTACAATTAGTGCCATAGACAACATGCCTAAGTGCCCCAGACAGCACTGAGGCTTTGCCTTTTACTCTTGAGAGCCTCTAAGCATAATGTTAGGAAAAGTAGTGTGGACAAGTGATCCTCTGCCAGCCTTTTAGGGAGTATGCTAGGTTCAAGCAGCAGGTATTGATGGTGATGGCTTACAACTAAGTGATAAAGCATTAGTTGCTTCCTAGGTATCTGTTTATGTGTAAGACTTGACTATTTTAGCCTAAGTGGGAGCAGAATGGTTTTATGACCTTATAATTAGCAGTTGTGTAAGATTAACAGCAAGACTTATTAAGTCATTTCTGATAGCACAGTTCCCTTTTTTTACACTGCTTAATTTAAGAAAGAACATTTCAACATATTTTATAACACAGCTTTAAATAAACAAACAGACAAACCTAATTGCAAGGCATGGTCCAGAGGTCTCTGCTACTGAGATTCGTGGTATCTGAAGTGTATCTGAGAAACTAAAGAAAGCTGGTGGCCTGGCAAAGAGTGGATTGGGCAGAGGACACAGAGGCGATACTTAGGAGCATCTTGGGTTGATGGTTAGAGAAGCTTGGAAGATGTAAGATAAATGAGTGACCAAACTGGTAATGGTATATTAACATGCTACAGTATATTCTTGCTGTCAGTTTTTACAATGACTGAAATGCAGCTCCATTCATATCTACTGACTATGAGTTTATGATGCATTCACCCCCTGCATCTCCCTTATGCCGTCTCCTGTTTCTTCCCTCTTAATTTCTAGGTCCTTCCATGATGTCCTCATAACACAGTCTTCTCTGATCATTTTCCCAAAGACTGGGATTTTCAGGAAGTCTAAAGGGAGTTACTTGCCCAGCTACCAATGAATTCCAATGTCCCTTACAATCCTACCCTCACTTTTTTAGAGTGGTTGAGCTGCCCCTCTCCCCGAGTGCTACTGCTGGGTTGTCAGTTCCATTTTCATGGTCTGTCAGCAACTTCTTCCCAGTGACTTTGGTCACTGATTGCTGTAGCAGCACCACAGCTAAGTCTGGATGACAAGGCACATGATACTGGCCTTGCACTTACATCTAAAATTCCCAACAGGAGGAGAATTCAGACAGGGCATGGAGAAACTGCTGGAGGACCTGTTGTTTGTGTTGGTTTTGAGATACACTTGAGAAGCTGGGAGCTGAAGGAGAGATGCTTCTGTCGAGTCCTGAACATTTCTCTATCTGACAGAAGTTGGAGGTAGTCTTCTGTGCTCCTGTTTGGATTTTTCTCTGATAATCCCTGGTGCATCCCAGGCACCTGGTTTCTTTGTTTTTCTGAGTAGAAAGGCTTCTCTCTTGCCTGGGCCATATTAAAAGAGTTGCACTCAGAAGATGCCTGTCAGCAGTTGCTTGGGACCACAGACCTACACGATGCTTTATAAACAATAAGAAACATGCCTCACACTGAAGTTTACATACTTTACCCAGAAAGAGGGCTTTCTTATTGCCTTCTTTTGCAGGGGGGGAATTGCCCCGCAACACCCCAATACCCAATAGTCAGATTATCAGCTGCTATAAATCATTACCGCTCCAGTAACGTTAAAAAGGCATGCTTGTTTACAGCCTGTCTCCTTTCTCTTCTACATGGGTGTCTCAGCGAGGGGCTGCAGGTCTGCTGAGGGAAGTGAGCCTGTAATGGGAGTTGTGTGGGCACCTACAGGCTGTGAGTACTCCTCCTCTTCCTCGATTCTGCCTACCCTTTAGTGTCTGCCATCACTTCTACATGGTTTATGATCATAGAATCATAGAATCATT
>NW_009620070.1:0-574 GCF_000690535.1 Cariama cristata
TTACCAGCTCTAGGGAATGATGCTTTTTTAAAAAAAAATCCTTCATCTTTACCAGGTGGCTTTGGGGGTTTGGTTTTTTTATGATGCCTTCAAGAGTGCAGCCTTCTGTTTTTCCACCATCCTTCTGATGCATGAAGGCATCTCATCGCATCATACTTTTGGTACTGAAGTTAGTAAACAAAAAAAAACCCAACCCCCAAAAAACCAACACCCCAAGGTTCCAGAATCTCACCGACACCCTGTGTTTGTGGCACTGAAATTCCCTGTGTATGAGGAAGGTCAGGCAGACCTAGTGTTGCTAGTGGTCCTAGCTTTCCCGACGCTCTCTTTTGAAGAGAGCGGCTGCTTTCCATGTAGCAGTAGCGTGAGAGAGAAGAATCTCATCTGGGAACATCTCTTGCAGCTCTGTAGCTAACTCTGAGTCTTTTGCATCAAGGTAAGGAATAAGCGATTCCTTCAGGCTGGAAAACAGAGCAAAAGTAGTATTAATAGATGGTGTACAGCAAACAACAAAAGCCACATAGTATTTTTTGTGGCAGGGGTGCACCCTAATTTAAGATACAGAAGTTTTATA
>NW_009620070.1:605-25086 GCF_000690535.1 Cariama cristata
ACCATTATTAAGCATACGGAGTTTTAACACGTGTATTTTGTAATGAGGATTAAAGAGCCAGTCATTTATAGAGGCGCTAAAGAACCCAGAAATGAGAGGCTGCAGCTCCGAACCAAGCTGTTAGGGCCAAGCTGTGCATGTGGAAAGCTGAGCGTCCTCGTCTGAGTGACTGCAGAAGTGCTTGTGTTTATCTTTAGTGCTCATGAACAGCATCTCCTGGTATATTCCAGCAGTGTTCCCAAAACAGCTTGTGTAAGATGAGGGAGAGTCAGACATGCCAGAAACAGGCAGTGTGTCTTAGAAGTGGCTGCGTGTTCTTCATGTTGATGGTCGTGCTTTGTGCCCAGCAGGGCAGTCATTTCCCCAGGGAATCGTTTCCATCACATGCATTGTCAGAGGCAGAGAAGCTTAAGTTAGTAACAACAACTGTGGGTAAACGAGTTACCTCCACGTGGGTCTGAACTCATCCACAGCTTGGACACGTCTCAGCTTCAAGACAATCATTTCATGGAGCTCCTGCAGGAAGGTTTCCAGCCTTGAGTGGACCAGGAAGGTGCTGAGAAGCTTGGCAATCTCCGGAGTGAGCTCAGCTTTGTAGACTGTACTGATGTCTACAAAAGGATCCTAAAAATGCCGTGAGGGGAAATAAAACAACCAACCATACACTTTTGAGCAACTTCATTTAGAGAAGAGGAAACAGTTATTTAGACACCGAACCTATCAGTGTACCTTACCCTTTTGAGGCGCAGAAGCTGCTCAGATTTGCGAGTAGAGAGCAGTTGCCATAGGGCTATGTTGTGCTTTAGGTGGCATTGTCTAAGGGCCTGAAAGAAAAACACATATGTGGAGTGAACCTGGATGTAAGGGATGTATTTAGGAACCTGTCCACACCCTGCCCTGCCCATGCAGGTCAAAACTGCAGAGGAGCACAAGCACAGAGACAGTTCAGCAGGGAGTTCACTGAGCCCTTTTAACCTGGGTGTAGAAGCCCATCTGCAATAGGTTTCTCTCCCTCTTCCCCACTTTGCCTCCAATAATCTCTCTTTTTGGTACCATGAAAGGGAGTGGGAAAGTCATAGGACTATGTCACACACACTCAGCATAACATAGTGCCTTTGCTCCCCATCAGTAAAGGGCCTCTTTTCACACATCATTAGGAGATAAAACCTTCCCCTATCACCACTTTGAGAGGTAAAGGGATATTTTCAATCCTGCTCAGCACCAGGCAAACCAGTGTCACTGAAAGCTGACTTATAATTGAAAGTTCTCACTTTTCTCAGTTTTAGCATTGCAACTAATTATGCTGACACTCAACTGAGAATTCTCCTTCCTGGTGCTGACAGAAGAGTCGGATCGGCAGAGAAGAGTTTGACCTTCTGCACATCCTGCACCTGACCTTTCTGTGGGGTTTTGCAAGAACCTGCTGAGCATCACAAGCTATTAGATGCTCCCACCTTGCGAACACTGGTTGCAGGGGAAGCGAAAATTGTTTCCCTCCCCGCTGTTGAATATGGTGGGGAGGGAATTCTATCGCATACCTTTTCAAGTTGAACTTTTGCTGAGCTTGGAGATAAGACTGGCTGGATTTAGTATAAACCAATGCAGATTTCATCCTGTAAGAATAAGAGCTTTGCTTTCAGGACTCACCTGCAGTACATGAGGGTTTGTCTGATCACCCATCTGCAGAACTTTTTTGATGTAGTCAGTCAGAAGCATTTCAGCATCCTCTCCAGCCATGGCCAGGAATCCCAAGGTAATTTCAGTGACGGACAGAGCATCACAAACATCACTGTAAGACTGTAGTTCCCCACTGATCATGTTCATCACAGAACTGGGGAGAGCACTCTGAAAACCATGAAGTCAAAGCAGTTGCTAATATTAGTTTAGAGCCATTCCTTATTGCTGCTCAAGTTGCTAAAGTCATGGAAGATGGCAGAGCCCTAGATTTAGGAAACTGAAAATGCCTGATTACATCCCTTTCCTTTGTAAATCCTGACAGACAAAAGAAACCCAGTTTGTACATATTCAAAGCACGCCGAGCGATTAGCGGACAAGCCTTCAAATGAACAAAGCAAGTGACAAAAGACAAACCTAACATTTCTTGGGATGTCAGGGGTCACACGCTTGCCCTGTTCCCTCCAATGCAGAAACCCACCTGATCCAGCTTATTCCTGACATCATCAAACAGCTGTTCATAATTCCGATCATGTCTGTACACCAGGGTAGGTATTCCCTGTCAGGAGAGAAACCCATGGTTGTAAAGCTTTGGTAACACTGCTTACCCTGCTACAGTGCATGCCTGGCTGCAGCAAATGCTGCAGGGCTCCAACACAGCCAAGAAGTTGTCTGCAGAAAACATAGCTAGCTGCCTTGTCCTACCGTTAGGGTGATGAGTGGTTTCCCCTGCAAGAACTTGCTGATGACTTGCTGCTGGATCCTCTCCAGATCAAAGTCCTGCAATGTCTCCCCTCCCTTCTCCATGCTGTACTGGCAGTTGGACAAGATCAGAGGAATCAGGTCTCTCTCAACCTCGTAACTGATCAAGTGCAGGTCAGCCACTTCTGACGGACTGATCAAGTACCTGCAGAGAGAAAACAGCCTCCATTTAGAGCAAGAAGCCTTTATGAAGCAGGGAAAGCTGATTGTGTGGTAGCAGGTAACACAACAGAGCCCAAAAAAATGCCTAGCTGGAATAGCAACATACCTATCATCTTCCTTGATGTGTTTGTTCACTGAGTGGATAAAGTCATTGTGCAGACTGATGAGATAACTGGCTAAGGCTGTGGAGCAAAGGCCCAGCCCCTGTCGACGTGGCAGAAGGACCTCAAGCTTGCTGTCCAGGGTCAGGTCACCATCACAGTAGCCTTTAGGAAGCTTAATTTCCCCTGAAATAAAAGGCAGAGGAGACTGCTTGAGGAGGCCCAGAGCCAGCCCACAATGCACAAGCCTTGCTCGAGCTGACCCACATCAGGAGAGTGTACAGAACCTGAAAAAAGCAGCGCTCTTTCCATTATGTATAAGCACTAAAAAGGGAGCAAGTTTATGTGAGAATATTACAGGAGGGAAACAAATTCTTCCATTTGCACTTAGATCTTCTTAAACCCTTAATGCCGAAGGTCAGTTTTGAGTATATGTCTTAGCATCACTGATGGGAGGAACCTGAACTGTTGTGGGGCAGTAGTAGAGGAGCATTGTCTGACAGCTGGCAAGCCCTTGCTTCCATCACTCTCAAAACAACGCTGAGAAAGAAGGGTACTCACCATTGGTGTCCAGCGAGCTTCTCAGCTTGTTCCAAACAGACAGAAACACGTTCACTCTCCTCTGTAACAGGTCCCTCATCACATCTGAGGAATAACACAAAGACAAATCCATGAAACACCTTTTAGTGGCAACACTGAAACTCCATAATATAAGAATTTTCAAAGCACATCACTAAACTCTAGGTAACTGCTCAAACAGATCAAGAGGGACCAATCAGACATTAAACAGGTTTCTAGTGGTATCAATTTGAGTCATTTGCTCTGTTTGTTTATATTCTTCCATTATTGTCTGCTATTGGCCCAGGCTACAAGGCTGGATAGATCCTTGGTCTGATTCTGCACGACCTATAAGTACTTTTCCGGAAGTACTTAAAAACATAAGTAATTGTACTTAAGTACAATTGAAGGAGTTGCCACAAAATGCCTGTATGCTGCTCACGAGTGGAAGGGAAGGACATCTGTTCCACATTCTAGACATGCCTATGTCTAAGCAGAGTCTCCACCCCTTGTGAACAATCTTCCTGTGCTTAATTCTCTTTAAAGTCACCTGATGACTTTTCCAGGGTTAAGTCCAGGGTTAAGGTCTCCAATTCATTTGGATGGGAGTTAAAAGGAAAATATAAAGGCTTAAGATTGCAAGCTCAAGAGAAGTTTTCATCTTAATTTTCAACTGGACTATCCAGTGCTTTTTGTTTCACTAATTACAATTTTGACAAAGTCTTCTCACCTGAGAGGGGTTCATTGAGGAAGTCTCTGATCGAGCAGTGTTTGACATCAGCAGTGTTCTGAAATTGCCTCACCAAGTCTCTCTGCAGAGCCAGAATCTCTGGTAAGAATTTAACCAGCCTCAGTTCTGTTTCCTGGAAGAGAAAAGGGGGCCTATCAGTAAGGTTGTTCTCGGACAAACCAGTTTCGAATACTTTTAGGGAATCACTTTTTAAATGTTTAAAAGGAAAAATATTTTATGCGTGCAGTTCTCAAGATTATAGAAAGTTATGAGAATAAAGACACTGTGTAATCAAACAGTGGTTTAGTCCTGGGCAACAGGCTCCAGGTGACCCTGCCTGAGCAGGGACTTGGACCAGATGACCTTCAGAGGTCCGTTCCAACCTCAACCAGTCTGTGATTCTGTGAAGTTATCGCTGAACATTGCGGTCTCTTATCCCTGTGTCACACCCACCCTCTGCAGAAACTTCCAAAGGAGAGGGACAGTGTCCTTGGCATTCTTTTGCTGGACTACATGGCCCAGGTTCTCCACTGAAATCCTCTTTCGACAGCTCCACATCTTGGAATGATGTACATGACTGTCCTTTGGCAGACGGGACAGGAACGTGACCGGGTCACCATACACTATTTTCACTATTGGATTGGAAGAAATTCTCTCATCCTCTTGTATTTGTCTATTTAACTTCAGAAGTTTTTTGTCCAAATGCTGCATTAAAAAAAAAAATTGTATCAGAACTGGCAGTGTCCTGCCATGTTGAACCTCCACTAGAGTATATTTCCCTTATAGCTTGATGACCAATTGACACAGAAATATGTCAAAACAGAAGACGAACTCCTAGGGAAGGCATATAAAACATATACTGCAAGACAGCTGTTTATACCATAAAGCTGTTCTTTGTTCTCCAGCTCATCCAAGTCGCAGGTCTTCCATTTTTGACATGATGTATATGGGGGACAAAAAAAGGCAGACAGGATTCATTTGGGGCAACCATATGCTGACTTGGACAAATACTTTCAACAAAGCTAAGACACTTCTGCTTTTCCAGCTATACAAAATCATCATAGCACAACTCTAGTCTCAGATACTTATTTCCACAGGTAGAATAAAGTTGGCTGACCCTTACAAATTAAAGCTAACCTGCAGTTGTGTCATAGATGTCTTGGCTTTAGGAATAGCCGGGTGAAAAGTGTAGCACAAATACTACAGCGGGTCAGATTTCCAAATAAGTGGGTTTTGAACTGCTTAACTCACTGAAATTTTAGACAGCAAATTTCTCACCTCCAATTCAGGAACAATAATTGTGTTTGTAACAATTTCTTCCCATTTGTTTCTCATCTGCTTGGTGGAGAGCACATGATCAAACTGAACTGGCCCTGCAACAGGAATATTTAGTCTCTTACATCTCTAATATTTCAGTTAAAGGGAAAGCACAGATTCTCTAAGCTTCCAGATGTGACATCCTTGCAAGTTAGCATGATGAGCCAAGAGCAATTACAGAGGTCCTAGAAGCTAAACGAGTATCTCGATCTAGCTGGAGAGTGTCATCCAAAACAGCACATGGTGATTGCAGGTTTTCGGAAGCTTCAGTCCAGTCATTCATTTGAATGACGTGGACATTTATACAAGTCATTCATAATGCCAGAAAGGTCAACAAGCTGATCATGGTCTGACCTTGGACAACGACAGACCAAAGAACAGAGTTTGGAATATTGATTTGTGCTGTCACACACTAAAAATATGGCTATTACTTACAAACTCCTCTGTGACACAATGACTCATGTCAACTTGAACTCCAGATTCTACCGTGAACCATACTCTGCCACCCCTCTTCTACTAAATAGCTTCTTGGTAGTCATTTAGAGGGCAGTAAAGTACATAGATTATACACAGCATGAGCTACTGTGCTTTGAGTAGTATCTCTGCTTCTGAGCTGAAAGCTCTGTCAACATGTCATGACATTTTTTCAATAATTCCATTTCAGAATTATGCATCAAACCTTGCAAACCCCACATACTTGACCAAAACAGAAATAAATAGCCAAAAATTCTTCACACTCTACAGTAAGAAACAAGCCTCAAATTTCTGGATCTTGCTCATCAGCTCAGGTACGGCCTGTTGGAAATGATCTATGAGCAAAGCAGCTAAATGATTGCTGCCCTTAAAATGCTGATATAGCTTGCAGGCATGATATGGCAGGTAGTTTTCCTTACACTGGCCTGGGTGCTGATGGGGGTCCTTGAGGAGGCTGCCAAGGACAAGATGAAGGATGTTGACAGTCTCATCCACACTCTTCCCCAAAATTTTCGTCAGCTGTGCCAAGTCCTCCCGAATATGCTGCTGCAGGAAACTCACCGAGTTGTGCACCGGTGGCTTGATAATCTTTTGCAATGACTAAAGAACAACAAAAGGCAAGAATGAACATAGCCCATAACGTCCAGTTCAAGCACAAAGCATGCAGAACTACAGTCTTACCAGAAAGTCAGCTCCATCCTATAGGATTCCTACCATTTGAACAAATAAAGGCAGTTATGCGTGTATATCTGTGCACGCAAGTGCATTGAGGGAACCAAAATCACTCCTGGGCAAGGAGCGAAGTGAATTTGAGTCTTGCATCTTGGAAGACTGCCCCAGTTACTTGGCAATATGATGAAAAGGACGAGCATCATACCAAGGTTTCACGACATTTCATGTGGCCACTTGGAACTATTATTGGAAGATACCTGAGGATCTTTTGTGGCTCCCAGCAACATTGTCAAATGTGTGAGCAAGCGTATCAGAACAAAGACAACCGGAGACATGGCCCGATCAGACACTCCCATTGTTTTCCTGTGTTTTGCATCTCCAAGTACGTGGCCAGTTTGAGTTCTGTCTTCATTACTCCTGTTGGAAAGTGTATATATAGTATTTTTTTGCATTGACAAACCACACAAGAGATGTCTTTGATACCCAGCAACATCTTTTTGACCCATAAGTTCTCTGAATGCCATAAAAAGCTGCCAGTTAAAAGCGCTACAGGGGAATGAGGGCTTCCAGTAAGTTTGTCTACACAAATAAGCCAATTTGGTTTTTGCTGGCTGACTGGACATCTTTCCTTGGCTAATACGTTTTCTATGAAAGAGGTAATGTTTGGCCCTGTACGGCAAGATTAGCCAACTCTATGCCAGATAGACAAGAAGCCACTGCTGTTAGAATTAGTAACTTTAATATTCTTACACAAGGGCTGTAAGTGCTAATCAGGAGAATTGAGGAGGAGGGAGCACATCATAACTACCAGAGTTCTGGTAGAAGTTCCTCAGTCATGCTGATACATTTAAGAAAGTATTGCCTATTATGTTGGCATAGAAGCATATATCAGGCTGGATTAGCAGGGAAATGAAAAACCCTAAAAACCAGCAGCTTGACAAGATCTTATATTAAGGTAGTTTCTGCAAAGTCAGAGTTATACCAGCAGTCCTAACAGCTGAGCCTCTTTGCCCTCAGAGACCAGTGTCCGAGCTAACGGGGAATCCCACGAGCCACCTTTCAGGTAGCAGCATGAAGTTGTTGGTACCTTTTGCTTTGAAAGCATGACAGGCAAGTAAGACATCATTTAGCACTGAATAGGCTAATGAATGAAGGCATACCGGAATTCTTGAAAGCCACACAGTGGTTTATGCTGCTCCCCTCCAACTCGGGCACCGCAGTCGAGACAGCAGCTAGTTTCCATGGGGAGGCCACACTAACAAAAAGCAAAATGAGAACAGTGAATTCCAGAGTAAGAGCGTCTCCAGTAGAGAAAAAGAATGAAACAAAAATCCAAGCTGTAACTGGTTAGTTCAAAAACTGCTATATACTGGTCAAAGGATCTCTGCCTCTCTTGTTTCCTAGATTTATGGTATCAGTTGTGTTGGGGCTATTCTAAATTTTACATTACAATGGCAAAATGATTAATGATGTAGAGTTTAGAAAATGAACCACTGTGCAATAGAGCATTAAAACCAGTAAACGAAATAGAACAGTTTATTGTTGAAAACACTGCCTGCTTAAAAAAACATCAGTCTCAAATTCTTACCTCTCCTACAGTGCAGGGGTGGCCATTTGGACACGCTATCAAGAAAGAGAAGCAAACAGGACAGTATTATAAGACAATATTTATAAAGCCCCTGTTATTGCCTTTCACAGGGACCATCATCTTGGAACAAGCTTCAAGAGCTAATCAAAAGCACTGATTGTCCCAAAGCTCAAAGGAGTGATAGGCCCACATAGGAACCTACGGAAATTTTCAGTGCTTCTCTCCTTAAGAAACAAGGAATGGAAGCCTGAAAGATTCTGCTAACAAGTACCAAATGGGCTGGTAATCATGAATGCTCCCACCCCCAGATTCCTAGTCTGCAGTAAGATCCTAACACAGAAAGCAGAGAACTGAAAGCTGGCCAGGAAAGCGGCAAAGTGCTCCACTTCTGCTTACTCCACTTTAACATTGCCAGAACAGGACAGGTCTTCTGCACTCTCAAGCTTTGTAAACAGTTATAAGCTAGAGACTAAACAGAAGCTCAATGCACTTTGGTGCATTACCCACATAAGCCATAGCTACAAATCTTCATTTACAAAGGATGACTCCTGCTGAGAAGAGAAGTGTGTCTGTCCTCACATTTGGAACAGTTTCATTCAAACCCCAAGGATTATCCTTCAGTTTCTTTCACAGCCAGTCAGGAGCACTTACTGTACCAGCGCAGAGTGGCCACTCCTTCCCAGGCCCTCGCCTGAGCCATTATATCTTCTGGCATGGTAGGCAGAAAAGCGTGCTAAGGAGTAAAAAGGAAAAAAGTGACAAATTAATAAATAAATCAGTTCTTTCCTGTAGCAGTTGCTCATTGGTTCTTTATTGATGATGGGGAACAAGAGACATCCGAAAGCAGAGGTCATACAGATGATGTACATGAACATTTTCAAATTCTACCTTTGAAAATTAAGAACTGTCAATATTGTTAAGACTTGCATGTGCACTCTCTAGGCATCCCGAATTGGATTTCTTCTGGGGTGGCCTGATGTACCCTGGTATATACCAGCACGTTTCCTTACATCTTGGAGAGCCAGAAGAAGCAGAGCACCAGATCCCTCCACCCTGACTCAGCCTAGGGCTCCATAAGCCATTGTCCCCTAGAGCATGCAGGTCTCCACAGTATGACCTGCCAACTGCCTTCAGACTTGCTCGCTCAAATATCAGCAAAAGTATTTGCCTGATACTGCTCAGGATGCAGAGGTACCTTGAAAAGGTACCAGTCCAGAGCTTGTTGTTGTGCTAATTAATCCCAACAATGCCAAAATAATCATTCATCGGTATTCACAGTTGAAACAGTAAGTTGGTGCTTTTGATATTAAGACACATTAGGTTATAGAGGATCCAGCAGCTATATGAAAGAACTAGCAATATGCAGAATTGCCATCTGAGTTAAATCTCTTTACCTCCATGGTGTGCGGATGGAATGCCAGATTCCTCAGGGGCTGCAGGATGGGGTTCTGCCCGCACAGCAAGACAGCTGCAGTATGAACCGCCATTTCAATTAGTGCTCCTTTGTGGCTGAAGCTTTGAGGATCCACTGTCAGAGATGGCAGTGCATTCATCACAAGAGAAGTGGCAAAGTAACGCAGGTCTGGAGAATTCAGGACCTGGGAGTTCTGGACAAACTTCGTCATAGCATCCGTTTGCTGAAAGCACATATTTAAAAGAAATAAAACCGGCATGATATTGCCCAAACTGAAGAGGACTATCAGCTGCTTCCCGTGCTATGTTGCCCCTGCTCTGAAAACATTTCCAGTCTGCTCAGATCAGGACATAGCTGTATTTGGGGCAGAAGAACAAAAAGGCTCTTCCACCCATGATTCAAATCTCATTCATCCTTATCAATGAAGCATGTTTGTCACAAGCTTCCAAAGTGAACTATCTTACCTGCTGTTTGGGATGAAGACTCAAGTCAGAAACTCCATACAGGGCAGTGACCTCTCTGAAAACAGCCAAGAGCAGATGGACAGATTGTACAGCCAGGGAGCTGCCAGATGCCTAGAAAAGAAGAACTGATGATATGGCAGAGAACAGGCTATAGTTGTCACAGCTAAAGTTACTGGGTACGCAGGCTTCAGCAGGTCTGTGGTAAAGCTCACCCCACAAATGAAGGGGGATAGTGCAGAAACGGCTGCCACAAATGAGTAATCTGACAGCACTCAAGCTGACTGGGGGTTTTACATCAGAAACCTCTCAACTGTTTTATTCTTCTAACATCCAGTCAAATTATGATCTCACTAGGCAGCAACCTGCACATACCTTCCTTCAAATCAAATCAACGTGCAAGTAAAAAAAAATTTAAAAATCACAACCAGTGTATAATAGACAGTACAGAAGCATTCAAAGGTGCATTGTTTGTCAACTTCTTCCTGAAGATTTTCATACGCAGCATATATATTGGAAAAAGGTTACAGTTACACAGAGATCACCTGTTTGATTTTTGCATGGCAAGACACAAGCCTAGGTGGATATGGGCAGGCAGGGAGGGGGAATAAAGCTTCTTTGATTATCTGCCTACTCTCCCATCAGTTGGGTACAAGGTGCCTGTATTGCTTACTGTAAAACAAACCGCCTCAATAGATTACAAGGGGAGAAAAGCGAGATGAAGCAACCAACAGAAATAACCTCAGAGCCACATATGCTAGAACACAAGTGAGAAAGTAACGCAAACATATGTGTGTCTGCCAGCATAAGCCACAGTAACTTTCAAGCAAAGGCAACCCAGGCACCTCCACTGGAAAAGACCCTGCCAACAGGAACACATAAAGCTTAAACACTGGCCATCCAGAACCCACAACAGGATTATGGTGAGGAGAGCATGCCCTACCTTCTCTGCCTCTAGAAGACCCTCAGTCTTACACTCAATCATGGCTTTCCCCACAGCATCACGCAGGACTCTGTAATTCTCGCCACATGCCAGGTAACGATCGATGTGATTAGACTGGCTGTTCTGTACCTACAAAGGGAAAAGCCCGTGGTGAGCACTGTGGACACTAACCAGCCATTGGACAAGGCAGAATCTCCTCTTCCTCCCAAGAACTGTGGCATTTCAGCCTTTGCAAAGAGACAGCAGGCAGGCGTGGCAACCCAAATGGCTTCTCACTGCCATAAGAGACTCCATTCAATAGAGAGCGAGGATAAGTCATCTTCACAACCACTCCCACTGTGGTGAGTCCCCCAAGAGCCACGCAACAGCGGAAACACCCCAAAGCAGCACAAACTGAAGACTAAGAGGAAACCAGAGCCATCTCCAAGGAGACACCTCTTCTTTACCTGCTGCAGAATTTCCACTGGGAACACCCAGTTAAACTGCGCCTCTGTGACAAGCTTCTGAGCAAACTCCATCCCATACTGACTAGCAATTTTCCGGACTAGGTAAACACGATGCCAGTCGTTCTTGGTGAGGCTACAGAACACTCTCACGTTTGCCAGGTAACGCTGCTTCTCCTGTACCTGGTCTTGCTCTGGAGGGGAAAAAAGAGGCAAAACCACATCCTACTTTGTAAAACTTTTCCGTCAGCACTAGCTGTAGCACCAAGCCCCTTTTACTAGTACTAATTACACAGGAGAACTTGAGAGCCCTCTCTTCCTCAGATGCTTATCTAGAGTGTTTTCTCAGCCGGATTTTAGACAATGATTCATTTCATCGACAGAGGATGACATACTCTACTTCCACTTCCTTCTCTCAAGAACAAGTTTTCCCATTTACTGGTAGTTCATTCTCAGAGCTCTTCCATCTTGCTCAGTAATGGCTTTCCATTGTCTCAACTGCCAAGGTGATGGTGCTCCCTAAGAACCATCTCCTGGGATGCATTTCGCTAGCCCGACATCCTCAAAACAAGGGCTGGACACTGAAGTCCCTTGGAATTAGTTACATTACTGCACTTCGATGCTTCATGAACTGTGTGAGTATCTGAGACTCTCGATACACTGTTCTCCTTTACTGGGTCAGCAAATCAGCTCGAAACTTCTTTTACTTTTTTTTTTGTCTCTTCATCCTTTTTAGCTGCACAGAGTTCTTATTCATATAAAACAATAAGCCTTACAGCAGTCATGCAGCTGAAGCATCATTTATGGTTTATTTGTTTATTCATTAAAGTTCAATTTAGTTGGCTCTAAATAAAGTGTCATTGTTAGCATCTGGAAGATAAAATCAATCTCCTTCCAAAGGTGCAACTGCTATGTAACTATACCTGAGGGGTCACCAGCACAGCCTTGCTACTAGCTATAGGGCACTTCTAATACATGGTAAAGAGGACAAATAACGACTGAGACTCCTAATGAAAGAGAAAAGCAGCAAGCTGATGCACTCGTTCTTGGCCATGCGTCAAAGCAAGTTCTAGCACAGCACAGGTGCACAGACTGTGTCCAGCCCATCTCCCACAGTGGCTCTGCTCTGTAAACAGCATTTCCATTCGATAGCAGAACAATTAGACTTACCTGTGGGCTCATGCAAGTCAAAGAGCATCTCTGCAGCCTTACTCAGGTACAAGCGAACCTTGGCTACTGCCTGCAGATATTCAACGGATGATTCCTGAGCAGCTTCTCGATTGTTCTTTGGGAGATAGTTCTCTGGAAAGCCTCTGTCTCCATGCAGACAGTTCATATGCTCATATCCAAGGCTGCCCTCAGACTTTTCACACATGGAATCCTAAAGACGGGCGAGAATACTGCATGAGGGGCAGAACCACTTAAGTCAGATGTCCCGTGCATTGGTACTTTATATCTGCAGTACATCCACACTGCAGTAAGCACATTAAACTTTCACATCTCTCATAGCACCCTCCACCCCAATGCCATTAGCTCCTTCATGTGATCTCTCCGGTGCTTATCCTGAACCTCTGCCACATCACCAAACACCATTTTCAGCAATGTGCCAAAGCGCTCTCCCATATTTCCTAAGCACGTAGCTAAGCAAGAGTGTTATGAGCATGCTGACTGGCCACACACATGCTGAAAGACACATCACACATTTCAAGATGGCCAAGCTCTACCTGTCTGTCCCTTAGCAAGAATACAAATTTCAGACTTACCTACAAAGTCACCATTTTAATGAAAACTGTAAGAAATGAAACCTCTACGCTGCTGTCAAGTTTGTTTAAAGTTGTTCAAAGCATTAAAAGTTATGCAAGGGGAGGAAAGGGAACTTCCAAACAGCATAATAATCTAAAGCTCTGCAAACAAAAAAGCGTCTGTGAAAACAAGTAGTCCAGTAGAAGACTACTGCAACTAGAAATCCCCCTGCTTGCTGCACTCCTATGTTGGAGTTTGAGTCTTATCAGGCCTCACCTAACACTTAGACACCTGTCCAAGGTGTCCAAGAGAAAGAAGGATTTATGTAATGCTGCAAGCACAGACAAACCTTGCCTCGAAAAGCAAGGCTAGTTACTGGAGAGCAGGTTCTGACCAGGTGATTTGATATAAGCTTCCTTTTGAGCTTTCTAGTTGGGCAGCTAGTTACATGCACAAGAAACTTGTCTAAAATTGCAGAAGAATTTCTGTTCTTGACTTTTTTATTCCTGCAACAGTTTTATTGCCCAGCTCTTACCTCTAAGCAGTTGACAAAAAGCAAGTAGAGTTCTTTTTTATCATTTTTCTCTAGGATCTCGTTATGCTCTACCCGGGACAGGTAGTGTTGCACATCATTTTTCACTTCCTTGAAGCTACAGGAGAGAGAAACACCCCCTCTTACCACAACTGCAATACTGACGGCTACTACTTATTTTCTAAATTATGATCAAACTACTAGTTATGTGCACATGACAGGTGAGGGTCACTCTGGATCCATCTGGAAGATGGAAAAGCAACTGTGCCACATTTTGCCAGATCTCCTCTAGCATCACAGTCTGAGCTAGGCTTTTATCATCAACAATGCTAAATTAGCATTTCTAAGGCATAAGTCATCTCATCTATTTTAAGCATCTGATTTAGGAGATGATCACACTTGAGAAATGGCTTTCTGTGCACTGACTGCAAAGGGAGGCTGGAAGAGCTGGTGTGAGTGGAGAGGTCTGTGTAGGCATACAAAGGATCGTTCCTGATTAAACGTCTGTGGATGAGGAGTATTGCTTTGCTGATCTAGAGGCATATCAATTAGTCAGCTATCTTTAGGTTACCCAAGCCATCCACATTCAGCACAGGTTTAGGTTAAGAATAGCTAGGTAAACCTTGGCACAGACTAGTCAGCTACTTCAACACAAGCTACATGCAAGCCAGCCAAGTTGCATAACTAATACAAAGGCACAGGATGAATTTCACCTGGAATTATTCAAATTCAATGAATAGCATGGAAGTGAGGATAACAATCAGATTGATTTGATGAGGTCATGAAAAACAAAGCTGAACCACCCTCGAGTGTAACATCCATCAATTGTCTGACTGCGCTCACCTGTACTTCAAGAGGAGCTTCAGCATTACTGAGCGGATGATGGGAATTTCATCCACTTCATCGTTAAATGGGGACAGAAATTTTGTGTAGATAGCAGGGTGATCTGCGGAGATAAGAAAAAGACAAGTTTGGCAGGTGAGAGAAAGTGACAAGAGAATCAGCTCCATGAGGCTGAGCATCAGGAGGAAGGGAGCTCACCTGAACCTTTCAGGAGGCTTCTGTGAACAAACAGCAGATTAAGGAGCTCTTGGATCACCTTTGCCTCAGGGGGTTCATTGTCCTTGAAGCACATGGTAGTGACCACATCTATGAAGAAGTTATTGCATCTCTGCCGGAACAGGGCATTTCTTGCTATGGCATCTCTAGGGGAAGGGTAAAAAACATTAGGACAATGTTCAAATACGGCACCGCTTAAGGAATGGGTGATGCAAAGCAGACAGGGAAAGTCGCCAAGGTGAGACACTTTTCCAGCTTTCCAAAAGGCTGGATTTGTGCAACACTTCAGTAGTATTGTCTGCAAAGGCTGTATCACATTGACAACTAAGATCACAAATGGCAATGTAATGTCAGATACATTTACTGAGAGTTTTTTGCTAAGCTATCACAAAGCAATCCAAGGTGACAAGCAGTTCCCTTGTCCGATTCAGCCACTGACAGTGCTTTAGCTTTACAGGGTTTGGTAACTACAGTTTTCCTTCCGGGGTCAAGGCAACTTCCTCTCTTCTTTTGAAGCAATAAACAGAAAATGGACAGGACTTGTTGCAGAAAGAGCGGAGCAGAGTTTCGTCCACCCATTCTGCTTGTGTTGACAATTTCAGAGTTGCAAATCAGAATTTCCTTACACAACTGGCCCCCACTGCAATGCTTCCAGCTTGGAGAGGGTGGAGTACCTGAGCTCCACGGAGACATTTAAATTAACATCCTCCACAGCAACTCTGCAGTATGGACAATGCATCTGAGCCGGTACTAGCCATGTTCTGATGCACTTCTGACAGAACGCATGGTAGCAAGGCAGGCAGACCGGATCCTTCAGCTCTCCTAGGCAGATCAGACATGGCTTCAGACCGTATCTGTAATTCAGAAACACCAATGAACACAGTTGCTTCAACACAGGCAATATTCCTACTGACCTTGCGACTTGTCCTAATGTCACTACCTGTAGATCCTGTTGCTGACTTCATCCTTACACTGACACAGTACTTTCATCACTGCAACAAAAGTTGGATGAGTCTTCATGTCTGAATCGTGCTGAAAACACTGCAGAGGAAAAGGACAAAGCTAAATGACTCAGCTCTAACACCCAAGACAAAAATTCACATGATCAGCAGAAGCAAACAGGGAAGAGGTGAAATCACATCTTTGCTTACCTTGGCAAGAAGCAAAGTATATTTTTTCACTAAATTCTCAAATTCTGGCATCAGAGTGTTGATGCCAAACAACACGTGTTCTACGAACAAAGACATGGAGAAAACTTGGTTCCAGCAGACTCTGTGGGAAGGAAAGTGTGGTTTCAAAAAGTACAATTATGAGTTCAGAACATGAATGGAAGTGCAGTGTCAGGTCAGTCTAATGATCTCATTGCTTTTCATGCTCACCACTAAAGCGTTCGTGCATTTCTTATGCAACTTCTTACTTTGCCCTTTGGTCATCAGTCCTGGCTTTTTGTCACAGACAAAACACATAACAGCACCTAACACAGTGAGCTTATGGCATAGGAGCCTGTCCTGTCAACAGCACAGCAGCAGAACTAGAACCACTGCAAAGACCTTCTCACACCTCTAACTTCTATAGCAAGGAAGTAATTAAAAAAAATAATCACCACAATTAATTACACTTTCTTCCTTTCAGTTAAACTAAACAAAGTCTGTGAGATACTGAGGTAGCGCTCTGGGCTTGACTTCCAAGAGACAAGACTTCATCTTAGATGCAGTGAAATTCCCCACCTCTCAGTCTTTACTGCACAGGGAATAAGGCTGGGAGACATTCCTGGTTAACAGGAACCTAAGGAGCATTTTAAATAATCCCTGAATCCAGCTGGAATGCACTGGATGATACTGCCAGATTTAGAGGGAGAATCTACCTGAGATGAGGAAAAAAAAAATATCTGGTGCTTGGTATGTAATTGAGCCTAGCAGGAACCTGGAAAGGTTTGCAAAGTCTTTGTCTGAGAAAAGCAGCACCAGAGCAGCTTTCAGCCTATACTAATACTCTTATCAACAGCAAGGCAAAAGATCAAGATTGTGAGCAGATCTGCGGTACATACTTGAGTTCTTTTAGCAGCTGATGGCACCGACTCCCATTTCTCTGTAAATCCTTCTCTTTACAAAGAAATTCAACGGGCATACGAAGATTCTTCACTTTCTGCAGCCAGATCTCTGGACGGGCTGTCTGCACTTGATCCTCCAGCTCTTCAGCACATACTATTGCAGCTAACACATCTAAAACCTAGATAGACACACAGGGTGTAAGTATAACATAACAGTTGCATTTCAGAATTATTGATGAACGTTAGGCTCTCAATCTGGTTTGCTATAGCACATGTTCTACTGAATAACGTTCTACTTGGTTATCTTAAGCTCTGGAATTCTCATGCTCATGGCTCGGATCAGTAGCACATCCCATTAACTGACACAAAAGCAGAGCAAACTATTTTAAAACCTGCTATTAACAATGATAACATAGCATATTATTCCTAATACTGAGGATCCAGACTGAGCTTCTGCTTCCCACTTTACTGTTGCTGAAATCAAAAGGAGACTGAACACCAGCTAATTCAGTGAAGACAGAGCTCTCTGCTAGGGCTGAGGATCACAAAATGCCTGGTAGTGACTCTACCATCTCTGAATGTGGCATTCCATATCCTTCCTGGTTAATAAGGTAGTCAACCACACGGGGCTGTACAGCCAGGATCCTAGAAAAGTTCTGCAGGCGGCTCTTGAACCGATCGTATCCAAGGTGGACCCAAGGCAAGGATGGCACCGTCTCCTCTCTTCTGGGAGATGTCGCCTTCCATTCCTCTATGCAGGATAAGAATGCAATTTGCAGACACTGGAAGTTTAGAAAAAGGTTAAAATTAGGATTTAAAAAGAACTTCTATCATTCATTTTGTACTGGAAATCCTGGCAAAATTCTCTAAAAGAAGAGAATTGGTACTTTACAAAGATAGCCTTAAATGATGTGTCAATTTTTATAGGTGCTCCTATGGAAATGCTTTTCTGAGTAAGGTCTCAGCAATTTCAGCAGCCATTCAGTGTCAAATGCATCTGCTTTGAGGCTACCTTGCTATCAGTCTGTCTCAGAGCGAGAATTTTGTCAGAGAAGGCAAGATTGATACAGAAAGGCATGTTCACAGGCATCGTGCTCTTCTCTCCATCCAAAGGGTTTCCAGCTCTTGTTCCAGACACTGACCTGCAGTTCCTCTGCGGAGGACACACCAATGGTCAAGACAATAAAGTCTGTGATATAGCACTGGAAGAGCATCTGCCTTTCTTCCTCAGTCAGAGCAGAGATAAATTTTCCCAGTGCAGTTTTCTGGAAGATATCCACAAACTTCTCAGCTTGGTCTGGAAAATGAGAATGCAGAGAAGAGCTGAATATTAGGAGGAGGCTGGGTTTGACACAGCTTCTACCCTAAAGACGCTGACACCTAATTAATCACTGATGCATACAGCACTCGCCTCATTCAGAACACTGCCACGGGATTCGAGGCCAGGCCTTCTCAGCCCAGGCACCAGCGTCATATTTATGGCATCCCACCTTGTCATTAACTCTTGTCATTTCCACAGCATTTTGAATACAAGGGCACAGAGTATCCGAGAAAGACGAACAGTGAGAAGCACAAAGACAAGCCAGTTGCACAAAGCTCTGCTGGCTCATATGAGCACAGAGGGATTGAAGGTGACTCCAGGGTCACAGAAAAGTAGAGGCATGGTAGTGACAAACCAGAGTTTATAGGGCAGGTGGATGGAGATGCTCTGTGTCACGAGCTCAAGCCAGGCTCTCACCTTCAGTGTTTTGGATGTACTGAGCTTCCAACCACATCTCATCCAAGTACTCCTTTATCCTCCAGCTAAAGGGCATCTCATTCCCAGCATCAGCAGACACCATCATGTTGTTCTGCACCAGAATTATCTCTGGCTGAGAGCTAGGAGATTAAAAGGTCATTAATGCACTGGGCTTTTGCCTGGGAAATACATTCAGACAACAGAGGCAGGAAGCTGCAGAAAGTAAGAAATTAGCCCTAGAAGGGGATGAGGGAAGGAGAAAGAACTGAAGGACCCATTAATACAGCTCATCCTGCCAACTGAGTAGCATTAGGACTTACTCTGTAAGCGTTCCCTGGCAAAAGGGTTGTAACGGCAGGGCAAGTGGGGTTCAGGGGCTGGGTAAGAAGTGTGAGCATGCCAAGAGCTAGAGAGCAAAGCCCAGGAGTACTGGAGAAAAGGTAGAAAGAACAGACTTCTGAAGTCACCGAGAACTGCCCTGCTGCCTTCAGCACAGCACAGGGGAGCAACCAACAGTGTTAATCTCCCATGTGGATTTAAAGCCAGTGCTGGACTGGTGTCTGTGCTGCCAGCCAAGCCCTCCTGCTGCTCTCTCCAGTGGCTCACCTGTTCTTACCCACACCATAAGGAACAGTCAGAAGTTTTGTGTCACTGAAGATGAACATCCACAGGTTTGTCACCCACTCAGCTGCCGGCCTGACCAACAGCTCCAGATTGCCATTTCTGTCTATGACAGCAATCAGGAGAGCCAGGAATGGAGTGATCACGTTCTGGACTCGCTTCCACAAGGTGTGCCTTTGGGGGCAGAAAGAGACCAAGAAACCCAGAGGGAAGGTGAGCAACAATATCAGCAAATCAGGAGGTGGCTGTCCTGAAAAATTGCTGATATTTGCATGTGAGAAAGACCTAATCCTGCCTTTAAGGGGAAAAAATACCACCAAGAAAAAACCCTACACTTCTCTCACTTGTGGCTTGCCTGTAATCCCACTGTTCCACTCAAAGCACTTGTGCATTCGTACATTCCTGTCCCAGTACAGCCCATTCAGCTCTAAGTCGCCCTCCCTCAGGAGCCAGGAGAGGACAAACCTGCCTTCGGAGAGCTTCCAGCACAGACTGGAGACTGACACTGCAAATATTCAGATTACACAAAACTGCTGTCTCTGCTGCACAGTTACCATTCGCAGACTTTTCTTGGAAGCCTGCAGGTTACCAGATATTGCTGCTGTTCTCACCTGAAGGTGCCTGCCTCCTGGAGAGCACTGAGGTTGGAAGCCTCCCGAAGAACCCAGTTTTTTGGGTGAAGGGAATTTTCTTCTTGCTTCTTCAAAAGGTTGGAGAGACGAGCCTTTGTTATCTTCAGGAAAGAGGCTAGAAAACAACAGGGAACTTGCATTTTCTTTTCTATTGGCATTGGATCCAAATCCAAATAACATACCAAGCACAGCATATTACAATTGTTTCAATGCACAGCATATTACAATTGTTTCAATAATCAGCCAACTACAAAAAAAAAAAGCAGTCACCAGAGCTTGCACAGCCAGAGAAAAACCCACGACCTGAACTCCAGGAAAAGCCCTACAGCCATGAAGGGAGTGACAGATGCATCCCCACTCTTGGGAGATCCACCTTGTCTACACTACAGCAAGGACTACTGACCTTTGGGTCCCCAGTGAATTAACTTACACGTTTTGGTAGTCCCCTAGATGCTCAGGGACACTACCTGCTGCAGCCAGGGAGCACGTACCTTTCAAGTCATCCTCTTTGGACAGAAGACCAAGGAGAATCTTAATTCGCTTTCTGCTTCGACTAAGATCTTCATTTTGGTCCCGTAGCATCCCCACAGCACTTTGTACACAGGTCCTCAGGAGTACAGTGGTGTCCAGGATTTCACTCTTCCCAGGAACAGCATGAAAACAAGTTCATTACTCTTCAGTTTTACACCCTCGCCCCAACACGTCCCTCTAAAATGGTTATAGTGCTCTCTAGAAAGGGCCTGTCCCCTGGCATCCCATCTCCCACTTTTCCTCGTATCTCAGGCTGCAAATCTTCTTGCTATCAAGTACACGATGCAAATTCTGTGGCCCTTTCAAACTGGCATGCCACACAGCATTAGTATTAAGGTAAGACTCCTATGGAGGAAAATTCAGCCGTTCAGGGAAAAAAGTGGAGATTATAAACGTGACAAGGGAAAATATGCCCTCCTTGGGAGATGCTTAGGCACTAGAGGGGCAAAAGCCACATGCAGTCACCCTTGTACTGGGCATCCTCCAGCTGAGGCTGTCAGAGGAACATGAGCCAGTCTTAATATGGCTGCAGCACAGCAAAGTCCCCAGCCAACTCCAACATGGCTTCAAATGCCCGCCTCAGTCGGAAAGCCCAAACGGCTGGAACGGCAGGGTGTAGAAAGACAACAGAAGCTTTTAAAATTGATTTTTAAAAATTAGAAGTATGAAATTACTAAGGAATTAGAGGGTCCTAAGAATGGTTTACTTCTTTAGTGATGCCGATTTTGATTGGGCAGTGCAGGGAGGAATTTGTGTCTGATCATTAACATTCATGATGCAAATATTCCTGATGGATTTCAAGTGAACTGGGATGCAAAAGGTGCGTTGCACCTGGGGATGACAAAGAGCAGAGAACCATATTGACAGCTGAGAAGCAAACAAATGTATTCTGAACTGACCTCACAGCGCTCTGCTTCTGGCACTGGTGTTTCAACCTCCACCTCATTTTCCTTCTGTTCTTCTCCATTCACAGGCAGAGCTGCAACTAGGGTGTAGAACTTTTATCAGAAAGAAGCAGTACACTTCTGCATCAGTCAGATGTAAGAGTTTATTTAGCAACTGCATCTCAGAGCAGCAGAACATCTGTCAGAGATCCATTATCACCTGCATGAGTAGCTGGGATCCACCTCTCTAAACACAGCCACAGCTGCTAGGGCTGTCAAGCTTCATGCAGCAAGAACTGGAAGGAATATGACACTCAGAGCTAATGCACTAAGCTCTACCAGAATCCTGTAGGGCAGTATGGTGAAAGGAAAAAGCGTAAGAAAAAAGTGAGGGGAAAGAAAAAGTCTTTTCTAACCTTCTTACAGGTTTAGGCAAACAGCTCTATATTTACGCAAGTAAGATACTCTCTGGAGTGACCCCCTGTCAGCGGTCTCTGCCATGCAGCATGTGCTGCCTCCTGTGCTGAGACAGCACTCAGGGTGTTCAGCAGTGTAAATACCACATTTTTGTCAAAAGAAAAAGGGAAAACTACCAAATTAACTAGCTTACTTGTTGACCCAAAGCCACAGTAACGAACTAAATACAAATAAAAATTGGTAGCCATATGGTGACCCCCACAAAATACAGATGCTCAGCAGGGAAGCTCATTAGCTATGTTGTACCAGGCGTAAGTTCCACTAGCACCAAGTCTGGGACTGCATCTCCCCTTTTCCCCACTGGCATATTAACAGCACTGGCTGGCACAGCCAGCAGGCAGTTCACCTTTGGTTTTCCTTGAATCCTCACGGAACATCTGGCTGATGGTGAGGTCCTGCAGGGCAGTCATATCAGAGATCATGTCCTTGGATCTGCGAAGATCGTCTATATGCACCGATTGCCACAGTCCTAAACACAGAGGACAAAAAAAAACCCCACAAACTTATTTCATGTCTGCAGCATGCTCTTCTAGAAGAGCTTCCCAAGAATTATCTCCCAGTACCTGCGGGCGAGCAGTTCATATTCAGAGTTTGTTTACTCTCGCTTCTTGACATAGAAATGGAAAGCAGCAATTCACTTTGAACAGGCTAATGCACACTGCCCTGACCGACAAGGCATGCACACTACTGGGGCTTTGAGGCTCTCAGAACCCACCACACACAGCAGAACCTTGCTGCTCAAAGCCGAACACCTAAGCACATACTCAAGAGCTTCCTGGAGGACAATATGCCAATGCAGTTAGCATCGCGTTTGTTTGCTGCACTCCAGGTGACTAGAAAGAGGAGTCATCTGTCAGTGGGCAAAACAAGGTGCTCTCACAAAGGAGACTAAGACTCCAAGGTACTGACCTCCCAGGGGCAGTCCCTGTGGGGAAGGGAAGCAGCTCTGACAACCCAGAGGACACACTGATTCCAGAATTTAAGCATTACAGAGGAAGATGAACGAAAGAAATGTTGCTCTGGTATGTTTGCCTGAAGTCCGCTGAAAAGTGAGGAGTGACAGATGGCCAGACCCACCTCCATGGAATCCCACATAGGACGTTCCTCCTTCCACCCGGGACAGCTTCATAATAAAGTAAACAAAGACGGAGACTTCTCCCAGGTCCATCTTGTTGATTTCATTAACGACAGTGTATCTACAACAAAGAGGAAATGCTGTTGACAGATCAAAGACAGACAAAAGTTCATGGCCACAAGTCTCTCCTCTGCAAGAGGACACATTTTTCCCCCATACAGACATAAGCAGCTCGCACACCCCTTCCTCCCAGCCAGCTGTGCCGAGCCTGTCCCCTCTAGCTATGCCTCGAACGATAGCCCTGATCCTCAACTCTTCAGCACTTCTGCAGGCAATGGCAAGAATTCACACTTCAAAGGGGATTATCTGGTAATTTGACCCAGATTAGTTTATTTTGACTTGGATTATGAATTATTAGTTGAAATACAATTAGTGCTTCTAGATTCATTCCACTACAGAATAAACAAAGGATTACACATTCCTGATTCTGAAATCCCCAAAACGGCACTAATAATCAAATGGTGGTGAGGAGTCAGAAAGCAGAATAGTTAGCAGGCAACCACTTCACACTTGACTTACTTGGCTGAGGCAATGAGCTGGGCATTTTGAGAGCCATCTTCAAAGTCTGTCTGAATAATAAGGACTTTGTTTCCTGATGTGGCATCAAGAAAATCTCTGAAGAGTGAAAGGGGATTTAAAAGAAGTCACTAAGTGTAAAAACAAAAGATAAAAGACTGTAGAAGTAGTCACTCTGCATTAGCTTTGGCTGCTGCAGGCAGGAGAGATTAAAACATCCATCCTATAAGGATGGTATAACTTCAAAACCCCATCTCAGTAGAATGGAGCTAATACAGTTTGCACCGAGCCAGTCCACTGCTCAGCACTGCATGGCTTCTTGCCTCCCTTTTCCGTATGTGTTACTCCAAATGTTCTGCCCATGCATCTTCCACTCAGATGACAGCTTGTTTAGAGTGGGATAACGCAAAACCAGACTCACCGGATGCCCTTCAGGAATGAGTACTCTGTGTCAAACTGCTGCAGGAACAGGATTTGAGGCCTTTGTGCTTTACCCTGCACTTCTCTCTCCAGGCAAGCAGCGTCAGCACTGGTGAGAAGCCTCGAGAAGGTGGTGACCTGGGAGTGCAAGATGTAGGTTTGTTCTTTGCTCAGGAAGGCAGTAGAGACTTACTCATCTGTGCTCCCAGATGCTGGTAACTTGCTGCAGAGCTGGACCGTCCCGTCCCGTGTGCCTGTCTGTCCGACCCCCCCCCAAAAAAAAAAAAAAATTTGATTTGCCCTGCCAGTAGGCAAAGGGTCAACATGGGTTGTTGCACCAACCCAGGGCCACTGCTGGGTACCTGCACACAATGACTCTTGGTGCTCACTTAAAACCCCCGCTTGCCAGGGAGCACCAAGTACGGCTTCACACACCGCAGAAGTATTAGATTCTTCAGGATGTAACAACACACCTGCTGAAACACCCGGCTCCGCACATCTGGGCACTAAGCAGCAAGGCTGTTCCCAAGTTTACTCAGGCAGAGCCATAATGCAGCCCTAGCAGCATAAACTAAAAACCTCAGTGCAGGCTGAGAGGGTTTTGAGAGGACTCTGCAAGACACTCACCTCTGTAAAGACCGTTTGGTACCCAGACCCAGCGTGGATGTCAGCTCGGAGGAAGTCTGCAAAAGACGTGTGTTGCTGCTGCTTGAAGTATACGTTGGCCAGAGAATCGGCCATAAACAAACCCACTGAGTTGCAGAGGCGGATCACAGAGTCCGGGGTGGCACAGTTCAGCAGTGCCAGCTGAGCTTCCCTCTTCACGCAGGACATGAGTTCAGCA
>NW_009620070.1:25117-47323 GCF_000690535.1 Cariama cristata
GGTTTCAGCTTTTCTGTTGTCTGCAGGACCACTGAGGCACAGGTATTAGAGTGGTAGCCCACAAACACATCAGAAGGGCTGTATTTCTGCGGGCTTATGAAGTGCTCTTCTGTATTGGCTGCAGCGAACTCACGCACCCACTTCTTCAGCTCTTTCACGGTTTCTCTTTGTGCCTTGTCCAGAACAGTACTGATATCCAGGTAGTGCTTTTCCAGCCTGTTGATCAGTGGGATGGGAAAGTGCTTATATACCACATCTTTCTCCTCGATGACTATCAAACGGAACTTTGGGTGCACTCGGCATTTCACCCGGTGGGTGCCCAGTCCCAAATCAACATACTTCTGGCCAGCAAGGTACACGTAGTATTGATTGAGGGCATCATAGAGGCTTTCATAAAGGTTTTGCAAGTTGAGAAGCACAACCATTTGGCCAGTTTCCATGCAGACCTTCACACGGTTGATGTTCCTGCATATCTGGGTATACTCTTGGTCCTTAGGGAAACTGGAGCCAAAGATAATTTCTGGCTGTTGTCGGGCAGTAAAAAAAGCTTGCTGGAGGATCTGCAGTGCTGCATAATTCTCAGTCAAAACAAGCAGGTACCTGCAATCGCCATCCTGAGCACTGCTGTAAATGTTCTGGCGTACCAGCTCAATTCTACTGATATCACGAGCATGTATTTCTCCTTTTTCTGGTAACTGTGAGGTGAATATTTCCAAGGCATTGACATCATCTTTGCCACCAAAGTTACGAAGAACAACTTCAGCTATGTCTTGTGGTGTCGGCTCACTTTTGGAGCTCTTAGCCAAGGCAAAAAACATCTTTATGAGGCTGTAGTAGTCACGCAGACCAAAGAACTCCCTGTCTTGGGTCTTGCAAATATTTTCATATGCATCTGCAAAGTGACAAAAATACTGTTCGACCTTCTGCAAAGCCCCTCGTGCTGAGCAACAAATCCCTTTTGCACTTTCTATGAGCTCTTCTTTGCTGGGGTCACCACGTGAGACAAAGATGCCTCGATTCATTTTAGCAGGGTCCAAAGCCCAGTTGGAAATCCCGATGAAGCCAACCTTTTTGTGAGGAAGAGGGACATCATCTATGCAGCCATCTTCCAAAAGTGGATGCAAAGTCTTCAAGGGCATTTTGGGGGAGTCTTCTGCTAGCCCGATCTCATCCAAAACCACCACTGAAACATACTCCTCCAAGTTCTTCCCTTCCTGGAATCGAGCACAATGCTTGAAAGTGCCTATGATTCCCTCTGGAGTGGAGAGAGGGCTGCACTGAAAAGACACTAGATGGATCTGCTTCAGGACCTTGAATAAATCTGAATGAGCTGCTTGGCCTTGCATAGCATCAGCCACAATGGTTTTTGCAAGGGATTTGGAGCTCCCAGGCTTCCCAACAAGAAAAAGAGGGATTTTCAACTCAATGCAGATGACCATCATAAAGACATTTTCCTTCAAGGCCAAGTTTCTTGCTATGGTATCTCGGAGATGCACACCACTCAGGAATAAGTCTTGCATCAGGGAGATTTCTTCCAAAATTTTTTTCTGGGTATTGTAAGGTTTTGGAAGGACCTGGCTGATAGCACTCCTATATGCCTCCTTCTTTTCCAAGGACGCATGATAGCAGACCCCAACTGCCAGCACTAAGGACCAGATAACGTTGTTTCTCTCAACGTTGCTCTTTGGTGCTCTCTTCTCAGCAAGGTACTTCTCCAGTTCTCTCAGCAGTAGTTTACTGTGCTTGTGAAACCACTTGAAAACCTCCATGCAGCGTTCCACATCCCGCAGGCTGACAAAGCTGCTTTCATCGTCCCTCTGCCTCATGTATTGCTGGGAAGCAAAAAGCACTTCTGTAACTACCTCTGCTTCCAACTGCCTCATTGGGACGTGTTCAGTAACTCTCTGTACAATCTGTTGTATATACATTTTTTCAGTTAAGTTGTTCAGCTGCCCAAAATCCCACACTAATGGGATCATACTGGGTGGAAGTGCATGGACCCGGTACACAAGCTGTCTCAGCGGAATAGATCCAAGCTTATCCTTCGTCTCATCCGCTTTGACGCGGTAGCCCAATCCAGCTAATTCCAGGCGTTGAATCATCTTTGGTGTGTGCTTACGATAAGGGTTGCAGGCTGCTATGATCTGCAAGCCAGAGCAAGAGACCAAAGGCTTCCCCTGTACTGTGTGGTCACACAGAACTTCCTTGATGCTGCTTACAGCCTCTGTTGTGTTGGCTTCATCGAAAAAGAGGACTGTGTCCAACCCGTGCTGCTCCTTATTGGTTTTAGCAAGGTCTTCTGCTTCTTTGATTCTGGCATAAATCATCTCTGCAGTAGTACCTCCATGAACTTTTACAAGTTTCATGTTCTCTACTTCTACATGCCTTCTATGCAACTTGCACAGAAACTTTATAAGTCTAGTTTTCCCACAGCCTGTTTCTCCCATGATGACAACTGGGATGTTGCATCTGAATCGCATCTCAATAGCCAAGATTTTTAGCACATTGTCTGTTGTGAGTTCATATGTCTCATCAGGGTCTATTACACTAGGGATTCCCAAAACCATGCAAAGCTTCTTTAGCTTCTCAAGACGAGGCAACTGATCAAATGGAATATTGAAGGGAACTCCTTGGAGTAACAAGCCATTGTACAACTGTGAAGTCATGACATTTCTCTTGATAATGTTGCCATTCAAAGGATTAACGGCATCAACTCCGCCACTGCCATTAGGCTGAAAGTGGAAACCAATGAATGTCATGGACACGCGATCTTCATTGAAAAACAAGTACGGATGAGGTTCAGACTCCCACTTTTTCCGAATGCGGAAAGGAAGAAGATCTTCTTCTGCAACATTCTCCAGGTTGGAGGACTGCCTTCCTGAACTTTGATCAGAAATGTTTAGGGAGGGTGTTGCAAAATCCCTTGCCATTAAAATCATGAATGTAACGACAAAGTTTTTGAAACCTTGCAAAGTGTCCTGGACAAATTCAGGGTTGCAAAAAACAGAAGCTTCACAGTCTCTCAACTGAACATTGAGAAACCATGTGAAGTTTCGGAGTTCTGACCAGGAGGGATCTGTGATCCCACAGTGCAGGAGGAACTGCTGCAGGCATTCTGCCGGGCTCCCTTCCACAGAAGGTGCTTCATAACAGAACGCGTCCAGATTGTACCCCTGGTCAAGTCTTTTCAGGTACTGGAAAGGTCTCTGGAAAGCCTCACTGCAAAATTCCTCCTCATCCATTCCTGGGTCTGAAACATCCCCAGACTGGTTCCCAAGTGTCTCCATTTCTAGTACTTCCTTGGGAGACTTGCATGTTATTTTAGGGAACACATCAAAGAAATTATACTTCTGGATCGCTGACATCTGGAGAAGAGGAAAAGAAAATAGGTCATCACAAAGCTGTAGCCCTAACCTTCTTCAGTTTGTTTAATCTGTTCTTAACAGTAGTCTTGGCTAAAATCACAGACTTACTAGCCTATACAACCATGACACATTTTCCCCTGTGCATCACAACAATTAATCCTATTTCCTCCTACAGTCTCCTTCCTGTAACATTAGTCCTTTGTTACCTCCAGCCCCTTCTCAGTGCAACCTCAAAGAAAACTAAACAAAAAAAACCTGTTATTTATCCCCGTTACTTCTACACTCTGTTCTTATAGCTGCATATAAATACCCCAGTACTTTCAAACACACAAAGTAACATGAGAAACATTACATTTTGCATTTTTATGTTTCCTGTAAGTGTTACAGAGGGGTCAGTGAGGCTTGGACTAACAGGCCTTCAGAAACAACCAACTCAAGAAAACCACGACAGGTATAATTTACTGCCCGGTTTTAATGACACTTTGCACACCACCAGGGACACCACTTTGTAATGGAGATATGTAGTACACCCCGATACAAACTGGGAATTCCTATGCTATGCTTACAGTTACAGTCTCTACAACTCACGTGCAGCTATATACAAACACCCGTGCAAAATGACTGAGAAATTCAATCAAGCATTGCTATGTACATACGTGTCTTGCTGCTTTCTTTGGCACTGGTGATACCTCAAGGATTTCAATGATATACAAATGGTACTTCTGTCGTAGCCACATATTTCCATTATTATCTGTCAGATACTGCAAAACCAACAGCTTGAATAGAAACTCTGGAATTCCACATTTTACCTACCACAAGAAAAGACACAAAGGTATTGCCTCTTTATTTACTCCTCATAACTTCACAGAATCATGGAACAGTTGAGGGTAGAAAGGATCTCTGGATATCACCTAGCCCAACCCCCCTGCTCAAAACAGGCTCAGCTAGAGCAGGTTGCCCAAGACCATGTCCAGTCAGGTTTTTAATATCTCCAAGGTTGGAGACTACAGCTTCTCTGGGAAACCTGATCCAGAGTTCAACCACCTTGATGGTAAAGCGTTCTTTATGTTACTTACTTACACAATAATTAGAAAACACATCCTAGTGAAATGGCTTACTAAGAAACAAAAGCTTTAAAGAAACAACTTCTGCAAGGATCCACGCAGAACTTCTAGGACAACGCAGCTGTGGGAGGGATGTACTTACTGAAGAGGTGATATCAAAATGGAATATCATAGGCTTTGTCTGGTGTTTTCTCTTCAGAAAAGGCAGAAGAGATTTTAGCACTTTATCTTCATCTACTTCTGGCTCAATTAGTCTGATGGTCTTCAGAAGTTTTCTATAGTCAGGCTGCTCTTCTTGCAATCTCTCATGTAGCCTCTTCACATACAGAGATTTCCCTGTCATCATAAAAAACATCAAAAGAATTAAAGCCATCAATATCAAATACATCATATTAAGGTCATAATACAAAGAAAGAAGTCAAATGCTTAAGTACCCTATCCTCTGAAATCTCTGAACCTTTCTAAAAGGCATTCCAGAAGAAGAAAGCCTAAATCTGGTTAGAGCAGCTGCAGCCTGGAATCAAAGCCATTGCTGTTGTTGGCTACTGAAGGCTGTCATTATCCACACAGCATGTTTTGCTCAGACTACAGAAGAAAGGCTTTACTTTTTATTAGGACTTGAATCTATTCTATTATGCGGTTGTTTCTAAATTCAAAGCATGGGAGGGTGGGGTGGAAATACTTGTTGTCAAAGGTAAAAGCACCCTCAATTTCCTATCTTATCCTGGAGAAACTAATTTTGCCAGCATTCGGGCAATGCCAATGACTCAGGTTTGTTGTTTGCGGTTGGCTGTAGTCTGCATCCGCTGCTCCTCAGATTAACACGGCAAATGGAAAGATTGTTCCACATCCACTTCGCTGCATCCCATCACACTAAGCTGTATGTAGTGCAGGAGCTGGCTGTGGTAGGTCCATTCCACAAATACTTCCCAGTTACGGATGTCTGGGTAAAGCTGTCTCTTCCAACCTTTTGGAAGCTCCAAACCCCACCCGAGCAGTACAAAAGGTTTGTAATGCAACAAAAAAGGCGGGTTTATATAGCTTTCCAGACTGAAGCTAAGGCAGCAGCCATTCACAGATAACAACCAACAGCTGCCCTGGATTTCTGAAGTTTGACAAAGGATGCAATTTGTTACCAAAGCTGTTTTGGATTTTCTCACTAATCCCTGGAAAATAACGTGGCACACTTTTCCTTTTGAGTCTGACCTTTTTCATTGGGGTCGTACTCTATCAAAGCCCAAGAATGGCTGGTGTAAGGAAAAAGCAGGGTCTGATGTTGCTCCTGTATGCATGCACTAGAAGTACTTCAGACTCAAAGTTTACACAAGAAACATGCAGAGCTGGACAGCCAAAGCACTTCCTGGATTACCATTTTCTAACGGGACAACAGGTAAGGAACAGGGTAAGAACACAGCTGACAGCAACTCCTTCCCAGTATTTTTTCTGTGATTTGCAGCTCAGGAGTTCCGATGTTAGAGATAGCATCTTTGTGTTTAATAGCCCTTGATGGGTGTTTCTCTCATGACTATATCTAATCACTTTTTAAGCCTGTGTAAAGCTTTGGGTTCCACAGTTTAACTAAGCACTGTTTGAAGAACCACCTTCTGTTTGCTTTTCAGCCTGCCAAGTAGTTTTACTTAATGCCCTCTAGCTTTTTGCATTAAGAGACAACCAACAATCATTTCCTATTCAAGAAAAACAGACAGGCTTTACAACCCTTGTCCCATCTCACATAACATTTTCCTGCAGGCATACTTTAACCTCAGAAGGTCAGACTCATCTTATCTAGTGTTAGCTATCTAGTTTATGTTAATTATGTAAGTCAATAGAAAGAGACAGGTATGAGGTTAGCAAGTTGAACCATCTCTAGAGATGTCTATCTCAGGACAAGATGAGCTATCCTTACAGCCTTCACCTCACTCCACTGACTATAGCCTAAATCATTCTTTTTGACTAGATGCTTATGACTTGGACACAAAACCTGGCAAGGTGAACCCCACTCTGGTTTTCAACATTCAGCAGACCCCAATTTGCACGTGACACCTTACCCACACCAGCTCTTTTGGAGGACACAATCCCAACACACATATTGTCCTTGAACACAGAAGCAGCAGAGCTTGAAGGCTGAGCAACTCTGTAGTGGTGCTGAAGGTAGTGCTGGATTTCAGCTAGCTGCCTCTGGGGTATCATGTGCACTTTGTACTGGCTGAAGACAGAAGGGATGTAGCTGTGCTCCCTCTCGCAGTTGCACAGAATGACGAGGCGATAGGTGCTGTTGCAGTGCTGCAGGTGCTGGAACAGCTCCTCTGCTCTGCAGCTGACATCGTAACTCAGCTCATCTGCATACAGCATGGTGTAAATTTTCTCTCCACCACCGCAGGGAATGAGGCACCTCCTGAGGAAGAGCCCCACTTGCTCAGCGGTGGTCTGAGGAGTGCACAGGAGAACTTCATCAAAAGTAGGAAGAGGCTGGTAGGGGCTGTTCATGTAAATAGCCAGAGCAGATGTGAGCACCTCAGAGCGAGGGCACGTGATGAGGTTGGGCTGACCAACATACAGGAGGTCCCGTGGAAAGTCTCGTGTGACATGCTCGCTCTCCCAGCTGGCCAGATTCTTCAGCCACCCACCAAGCGTATCAATATCCAGGCAGTTCGGAAGGAAGGAGCCCATGTTGCTCATGTAGCACTCCCAGATGTGCTCCAGCCGTGCAGTCAGATCCTTCTCCCCACCCAGCATCACTTGGACGTCAGAAAGAGCCTTCCTTGAGCTGGGAGGCACCTCACTCCTGGAGGCTGCAATGACATCCTGCTTGGTGCAGTTACGTTTTAGGAACGAAAGCATCATCAGGGCATCCTGGCTGGGCGTGCCCTGCCCCAGTTCTGTGCACAAATAGACCAGCTGTTCAGCAGTGTAGTAGTTCAGGTAGAAATGCTGGAACCGTTTTTTATACATGAAGCTTTTCCAACTCTCCAGAAAATTCTCCATTGTCTTGCAGAGGCCTGGCAGCACAATTGCCATATTTCCCTGCCCTTCTAGCACTGGGATGAGTCCCAAAGAGAAGTCTATAGTAACACATGATTCTCTTTTGGGTGAGCAATACACATGGGCAAGCCAGGAGCGGAAGAGCATGTTCCCAGCTGAATAAAGGTCTATAAAGGCCTGTGCAAGTCTCTGGACATTGGAAAAGACCTGTGTGAGGACAGAGAGGAAAAAAAAACACTAAGCTAATTTACCAAGACAAGTCCCAGTCATGAAACCACAGGAAAGACTTTCAATGAAAATAAAGGCTTTGGTCCCAAGCCAGGCATGTCAGGCCTTGTATAGTAACAAAACACTCTCTGGGTTTTTAATAGCAGCATCCCCAGGAAGCCAGTAGGGAATCCCCAGCTTGTAACAAAAGCACAGCAACCCTCCCAGCCAGGAGCATGCCACTGCAGCCAGAGGATGAGGGTACTAGTCCACTGTCCAGCCTCCACCTTAGTTCCACCTTAACAGGGAACCAAAGAGGTAGGAACATCTATCTGCCTGCTACCGTTCATCCCCAGCAACTCAGCTGTAAACCAGTCTTAAAAGCTGATATTCAAGGCAAAATCCAACCCCAGCCTCAACATCAGTAATACACTGGGTTTGAAATCTGACCTCACAGAACTTCTCCACCTCCAAGCCTTGCTCTCCCTTTGCTGACATGAGCATCAGTTTGTTCTGCAGTTCACGGAGCTCTGCCAGAGAGTATTTCCTTGATGCCTCGTTATCTCCAGAGCTCCCCGGGAGGGTGAAGCGCAGGACACTGTCCAAAGAAACCTGCCAGAGAATAAGTCATTAGTGCTGGTGTGCACTGAGGTTCTACTCCTGAGGTAGTGCTGTGCCCAGCAAGAGGAGCACTTAGGAGGCAGCAGCCCCCCAAAAAGAACCGTGCAGAGTGGGAGAAAAGCTACAGCACATTTGACAGTCACTGACACACGAGCAGTGTTGTCTGCAGGATGGCAGGGAAAGCCAAGCAGCCTCACCTTTTGGCCATCAGCTGGTGCTCTGAGAACATATATTCCTCTGCTGTTGATGGCAGCTGCCAGCGACAGTGATGACAGCTCCACAGACCCATGGCTCTCCTTCACCGTTTTCAACCACTCTAAGTGTTGAGCTGAAGCACGCTGTGGGGAGAGAAGACATGGCACTGCCCTAATCGCTCCAACTTGGCACTTCTTTCCACGATTACATCTGTATTCAGGACAAACAGCTTGGGGTGGCATAAGAGTTTCAGGATGGGGAAAAAAGAAAGGAATGACTACCGGGCACAGCCTCATCTTTCTGCACAGCTGTTCTTTACCAACACCATGGGAGGCTGAACAAACAGAGCCCACAGTGCTTCAATCCCTCTTGCTATAGAAACATGCCCTGCTGCAAAGAGCAAGACAGCTCCCAGCCTTCTGCCTTCCCTCTTTTGCATCATCATTCAAACTCTTGCAAGAGTGAAGCTACACCATGTCACACTTGAAAGCCTCAGCAGCGCTCTGGAGAAATCTGTGCTACACCGGTTACAGTTGCTGCAGTGAATTTTTGTGCCACAAAAGATATTTTTTTTTTCCAGTAACAAGAGCTGCTGTGATGTCCCCACACAAGTGCAATTTGCCCTGTGCAGTCAATCTTCCAGTCACTCTTGGAAGGCAGAAACACAAGAGGATGCAGAGAGGACCGGCTCCAGCAGAACTCACCAGTTTCTTGGGAAGATTCTCATCACTTTCCAGGGCTCGCCACAGCTTCTTCAAGCAGTGCATGAAGTCCTCAAACCCTGACTCTTGCCTAAGCTCATAGAGCAGGGAAGAGTAGCCATGCACAGTGTCATGGAAACATGCCACACGGTCCACATCCATGTCATTCTCCCCAGCAGAGATGGATGCCAAGTCTACAAATACCTTCAGCTCATTCATATCTTAAATGAGATAAACACATGAATGAACAACAAATGAGGCAGCTTTAATGCAATTCCACATCACCACTTCTTAGAGAAAATGCAGAAACAATGCCTTTGAATAGCATCTCCTGTGCAACTTCCCTCCACCCATCCTGCCAGCAACTTCATTAGGTGGTTCATCCACATTAATGACATCCTTGGCCATGGCTTTTCTCCGCATTGCCACGAACAGCAGACTCACAGCCAGCATGGAAGCTAGTGCAAAGGATGTGTGTCTCTGTGCACATAAGACAACCGAGGTGGCAGACACACAACTAATCAGACCGCTGCCATCCTGTTAAATGGATAGCCTCTGTTCTCTTAAACAACCCGTCTGAACTGAATAGTAGCAGCTACTATAACCCTTCAGACCAAGCCCAGCTATCGGGCAGGGTAGCTACTGTGTGCTGCACGAGACTACAGTGGCACAGGCATGTTTATAGGGACTACTTCATAGCACATTCCACGCTGAAATGCATAAGAGATCCTTGTAACTATCAATACCAGAAGCTATGAAGGTACAAAGCAGACAGCAGATGGGCCAGGGATATGGCATTCCTTCTGCCCCCACACAAACTGGCATCTCTTCTAGTACTATCTGTCTAATTCCTGGGTGAGCAGCACACACCTTTCAGTGCTTCTCTGACCCAGCAGACAAACTCCTTCTGCTGGGCCAGCTCCCTCAGACACCCACGTCGGTTCACAGTGATTCCCTGTAGCAGTCTCTTGGCATCCATAAGTTCAGGGCTGATGGAATCCAGCTTTTGTGTCTTGTATGACTCAAGCTTTTCTGTCTACAAAGCAAGCGGTACAAACGTTCAGTGTGGAAATGGGAAATACAACCCATTCTCCAGCAGGGAAAAGACAGACCTTTGCAAAGCCACACCCCAAACAGAGGAATACTCTCTTCTCTCTTTTAAGAAATATTATGCAAAAGCACTTTGTTTGAACATTTAATTTTTATCTCAAATAAGCATTTGGGGACAGGGAATGGCTCTTGATAGTCTGGGATAGACTTGTGGAAAGGTTCAGATTTACCCAAGCTTTCTAGCCAACACCCTGACAGTACAGAGCTGAAGAAGTGGATACTTACTATGTCCAACAAGTTTTCCAGGATACTGAAGTCACCAGAAAGGTTTAAACTCTCTTTGACATTGGCAATGATCTTTGCAGCCTCAAAAGTTAAATGCATTTCATGGTATTGCTGGATCTGCTGAGATCGCTCATCAACCCAGTCTCTGTCTTCTCCAGGTCTAAGCTTACATATGTTATTTAGTTCAGTTTTGATATCTTCAGGATGATTTGTGAATTCCTGAAAAATTGTATCAACTGCAGAAAGCGTGAGATTTCCAGATCTGAGATCATCATACAACCTTTCATAGCTCTCAAAACATGGGGAGATTAGACTGCTGAAAACATTATCAAGGTTCAATGCAGGAACAAGGTTGTCGTCCTCCTCTTCTGAACTTTCACACTCCTCTCCTGAACTTTCATACCCCTTTCCTGCCTTCTGTGCTGCTTCCTCCCAGAACTGCTGGAAGATCAGGCTATCCTTAAAAGAGTGCATTTTCTGAGCAAATTCTTTCAGCTTTGGGCTCAAGCTGTAATAGGTCTGTAGAGGTCTCTTTCCGACATTCACAACTGTATTTAGTCTTTTTGAGCGAAGATCATCCAAGTGTTGAAATTCCACTTCACCTACATCCACTTTAAAACAGAGAGACAGGTCAGAGAGAAATCAGATGTCTGGCCCATGCCTAGCTTACTTTATCTAATCCGCTGAGTCGCAAAATGCTGTAGGGCCTGTGGATCCCTACAAATATCATTTGATGCATAAGCACTCACTTGATCCCCCAAATGCTCTAGGTTTACTTCCCCCACCCCTCCTCATCCTTGCTGTGGTTTAGAATAAAACCTGTTTACAGAGCCTAGTCATTTTAAAAGAAAATTATGTCTTCTGGAGTTGCCATTATCAAATTGCTCCCCCAGAACTCTACCTTTCACAGATGCCTGCACCTTCCTACACATGCTCAGAAAGGTTCCTATTGCTTTTTTCTCTTTTTTGAGAAGTGTTACTTCTTCTTGTCTCCTCTGCAGCAATTCTTTCATCTCTCTCTGGAGTAGTTCTTTGTCTTCACGTAACAGCTGCTGGTGTCCTGAAAGAAAACTCATCTGTAGTCACAAGGCAGATACTTCTCACCTCCTGCACCCATAACTCAGGTTTGGATCTGCAGTGCCACAAACACCACAGTGAAATGCAGACAACACAAACTGGAGCTGGGAGCTCCACACAAAGGACAAAGACAAGGGCAGCACTGCTAACGGCTGAAGCACCTAATTAGCATTACTAATCACTGAAGTAGGTTAACAGAGTAGGCCATCGATCACTACAATGATGCTGTAAGCCAACAATGCGCCTTTGAACATGCTCTTACTTATCTCCCAGATACAGATGAACTGTTTCTCATGCTGGAAAATCTCTTCCAGATGTTTCACAAGGATACACCCTTTCTGGATGTCATCGGTGACACTCATAAACACAGAGTCTGCTGTGGTCATGACATTCTTTGCTTCACCTGTAAGTTCTTCCAGGAGCTTTGTGTTTGTTCCTGTTCCGGAAACAAAGGATGTAAAACCTGGATCAGCCCTGCTTCACAAGAACTAGGCAGAATCAATAACTATTCAATGTTATGATACAGAGTCCCTCCATTTCCCATTCGAATCCCTACCCAAAAGCCTGTGAATTCATCACACCACCCTCCAACCCCTCCTGTTTTTCTGAACAGCCAGGATCTCAGGAGAGCAATTCAGAAACCTTCCCATGGAGAGCCCATACCCAAAACCTGTGGAGAAAACTTAAGCCATTTTGGTCCATTCACATGACCAATACTTTTGTATTTGTGTGTGGCAATAACTTATTAGAACTTCTCAGAGAAAAAAGTTGTGTTCTGCAAATCCACTTGATCTACAGGTTCAGCACAAATCCTGAAGCGGCTGCAGTTGATTAGCACAAGAGGAATACTAGCTCCCTCTTCCTTAGCCTTTCCTCTCCAAAAACAGGTTGAATACCTTGAGCTTTGAGATGGGGAATAAAACAAGAGCAGGACAATTTGTATATATTTGTTTGCTGCTCTGCAGACTGGGAGTTGAGAGGCAGAGAACAGCTTTACATAGACTTCTATAAATACAACTAACAGACATACCACTAAAGCTGAAGATATGTTTGATGTCAGGCCACGTAAGCACATGGTGTAAAATCGCATCAAAATCATCCTCAGACTGCCCGCTCTTGATTGGCCATGACTTCAAAATAATAGTTGATACAAGCTGGCTGAATCGGCCCATGTTGTAGGAAGATATCTTCTCAAGGAGATTGCTCTGAGTCTGCACAAGGCGTACAAGACAGAGGGGAGGAATGTATCAGTGTTTTGGATTACACTGCATCCGTCTTTGCCTCGGGATCAGGCACTGATGTCAAGAAGTCACACCTCCAGCGCTGAGGCATATTCCAAAAAAGCTGTATGACATGACTGACACCAGAAGCCATCATGGCAAAAGCATTACAAGTATTTTTCATGGACCCTTTATAAGTGGATCCTCATTTCCTGATTTCTTGTCAGTATTTTTTTTGTTAGTCTAACAAACTTCAACAATCCACAGCAACACAAGCAATGAGAGCAATGTACAACTCTCCTTCCACCACAATACACATCCCTATACTATGCAACAGGATTTCTACACATTACCTTGATGAAAAATGCAATACCTGGCAAGCTGCAGTTACAGCCTCTGTGGCACAATTATGGAAACACCAGGCAATGGAAGAGTCAAGTTGTGTAAGTCGGTAGTGCTGACAGCAGTAGACTAAGATTTGGTTAACTGGAGGCTCCTATAGGGCAAGAGTGAGATTTCTTATCAACTTAAAAGTTTCCAAAGTGTTTCTTCTGAAAGCATGGAGTGCTGCTATTAAGAGAGCAAAAAGAACTAAGTTGAAAGGTTTAAGTTTCCTAGTAGAGCCAAGGATCAGCCCATTTATCAGGGCCTGGGAGACAGATGAAACAAATAAATGCCTGGAAAATATTTTAATTGTTTCTGTCTAAAATGTGTGATTACTTAATATGCATCTCTCCAAGCCAAGCTTCCCCTAGGAAATATTTGCTTCCTGATTCTACCATGAAAATCAACAGCTTAAAGAATTTTGTAACTGATACAGAACAGAAATGAGGAGACAGACAACCTCAATTTAGAAGAGACCTACACATTTAGGTGTGCATTTGGGAGTCTGGACAACACAATTTCTGCACAATGAAAAGAGACAAGCACCAACTTTTTCCTTCTGTAAGTCCCTGGATGCTTACTTTACACCCACTGTTTCTTAAAACTATAGGGGTGGTAATTGCTTGAAATGTCCAATTCCCTCTAAAGCATCAGGATATCAGCCACTGCCAGAAACACAGCAGCACTGCAGACAGGCTAGCAGGCTACTGGCGTCTGATGCCAAGAATAGAGCATGGTACATTTTCATGTCCAATTTTTGAGCCTCTGGAACACTGTTTATAACGGCAATGGCAATTTTTATGATCAAAGTCACAGTGTTTTCATGTGCCCATTCAGGGTCTAGAAGCTATTTTCTACGCACAGCAGAAGGCTGTCTACCTGCTCTGAACTTGGCCCACTGGCATGCAGTGACTGCCTGTAGTCCCTCTTACCTCCTGAATTCTTCTCGCCAGATCTGCAAGTAAAGTGTTCTTCCACCTCTCAGTGAACTGTTCATCTGGAAAGCTGATCTTCACAAATTCATCCCAGGCCTGCAGGTGAGAAGCAAACAAGCCCAAAACACTAAGTGCTGAAATTTAACATTCAAATAAGGAAATCAAAAGAACTATGCTGAGGAGAGGCCCCACACTCCTCAGATAGTCTGCAGTCCTTTCAGGTGTTTCCATCCAGAGGAAAAGGAGCACTCCTAGAGCTGCAAAAGGCAGCTTTTAAGCCCAAACAGTGTCAAAATGTCCCAGCTGCTAAATAAGACGTTTGGATGAACCACTTCCACCTTAATGCTGGAAACCGTCCCAGGAAAGGCTGGGAGCAGAGTGAGTCAGACTGTAAGGACTTGCTCCGTGCTTTGCCTGCTGGAAGGCCTGAAGGACGGTCGGTGGGATGTACAGGGTGAGTAGGGCAACAGCTCCAGCTAAACGCCCACGAGGGGCAGCTCCTCATCCCAGCAATGCCTCTTGGAACAGCCGAGAAAAAGGAGAAATAAGGTGAGCTGAGCAGCACCAATGACAGCTCTTCAGCCCAACAGTGTTTAAAACAGTGCAGCTTCTCAGCTTGTAATCTGTACCGCCTGTCCCCACCTCATTCCTTACCCAGCCATAGCAGCTACGGTTCTCAGCAAAGAGCCCTTAGACTCAAGACTACATGGTTAAGCAATGGTAAACCATCTTTTTATTCATATTATTAGAAGATGACAAACCTGAAGTTCCCAATAAAAAGAGAACATCACATGCTCTTGGCATTCTGTCAGTAACTTTTGTTTTAAAGTATTTCTGAACCAGGTTTGAGTGTCTCTCAGAGTTTCATTGAATACTCCTACCACTGGAACTTCCTGCACGGCATCTCCTGGAACCTGACGCACACACAGGAGAAGAAAAAAAAAACCCAAACAGTTCAAACTAAGCAGGAAAGTAATGTACAACTGATTTTTAGAAATACTTATTTAAGAGAAGGCCTAAATGATTCCAAAGCACAAACATGCCCGGCAACAGAGACCCACCACTACTTGAATAAAGGATATAGGGAGGCTGGGAAAATGCAATGCTTACAAACAGTTTGTGCTTAAGAATGCTTATTCCATGAAGTAAAGACAACCTATGTTTATGTTTAAGGGGGAAAAAACAGACATAAAACAAAACCCATGACAGCCAACCTAGGCTTTTGACCTTATTTTCAGTAAGAACCAAAATCATTACACGATTTCACAACCTTTTGAAAGTACCACAACCTTGATTAGAGTATTAACTTTTCCAAATTGAGAATGGATATGATCTAAAACCAGCCTGTTGTACCATTTTTGTAGTACTTCTAGATATCTTGCTCATATCAACCCATGAATGGCTCCTTGGTACTCACTGCTGCGGGCTGAAGTCTGGCAGCCTTCGAAATCATCATGGCAGAAGTGGCAGGAATCATGAAACCCCCACCCCACTTCATGTACTTGCAGACGCTCTTGTGCAGCTTGAGGCAACAGGTCAGGCAGGACTGCCAAGAGCCAGCTTCCAGAGCTCTGAAGGACAGGAATAAAGAGGAAGAATTTCTTTTCTGCTCAGAGGAGGCGGGGGAAAGGAAAAGAAAGGGAAAAACCCACCAAATTCAATACAGTGTGGCAACTAACCATCCCTCCCTCAGATGGATTTAAAAAAATATTCATATCTGACAGAGCGATAGAAATACAGGATTCTTTTATTCATACACATCTCAATGCATACATTCAAGCTACAAGCACAGCCTCACCCCACAGGCATGGTGCAAATAAAAAGGACGATGCTCTCACAAAAGTGCACTTCAGTTACCTGGCCTGTTTCTCATCCAAGGTACACAGCAGTGTCTTTAGAAGACTCTCTACTACCTAAGAATGGAAAGATAGATATATTAAACTGTGGAAGGAATTTTACAGACTAGTTTCTCATCAGCTGAGGAGATGCTGTGAAAGAAGGAATCCAGTATTCTTCCATGCCTTCTCCAATGCTTTTATAAATACATTATAAAATTGCAAAAATTACTTACTGGATGTCAAGAGTCAACATATAGGTGGCTATTATTTGTACAAACAAAACCCGCACTTCTTAGAATCTAGGGGTTCAAAATTTATTATTATTAGTTGCAATATCCAGTTCCTGTTGTCCTCACACAAATACAAGTGTTTTCACAACAGGCAGGAATAGCTCTCAAACCAGGAGCACCTTGCCCAAACTCCCAGGAGCTGTGCAAAAAATAATTTCAGGCAGCCATCTGAGGATCTCAAGATTAAAATGTTTGCCATCAGTGATTAAAAGCAAATGCAGATAAGCAGACCCTTCTCTCATCAATGCCAGCAACATTTTTTGCTACATACACACCCTCTCATCTCCTCTTAGGAGTCTTCTACTTCAGAGCAACTATTTTTGCTTTTAGCTGAATTTTAAGCTCTTTGTGCTCTGACCTGCTACCAACCACGTTCCCTTCAGTGACAGTCAGTTCTGCTAAAAGGTACGTACAGCCCAGTTTCAGCCTTTATCCCTTAGCTGGGTAAAACTGCCAGAAGACAAACCTCAGAACTCTTCCAAAGGTCAACGTGCTCTAATCTGTAAGAAACACCTTGAAGAGCGACTAACAAATCACTGCAGAAGCCTCCTATAAACTCAGGCACACTCTCCAGGGGCAGCACACAGATCCAGGACTTGACCAGAGTCTTGTCAAGTTCCATCAAGTATCTCTTTTCTTTCATTAGTTGCAGTAGGGCCCCCCTGGAGGGAAGACAAAACAAAATCTTCAAGTTTTCAAGGTACAAAAGGTTAAGAGCTTGTTCAGTCTACAGAGGACTCTTATTCTCACTCCTGTGCTTTTTTCATTTACAGCCGAAGATCAGTAGAAGACCCCAAGGCCCAGTGATCACAGAAGTGGAGTCAAACTACTGAGCAGAAGCACTTAAGGAAAATAAACTCCAGGTCTTGCTCAGATTCTGCATAACACATATCATGAGCTGCTTTAACTCACGCCAGGCATCACCAACCACACAAGCCGCTCCACAGCTTGCAGAATTAAGCGTTGGTTGTGTCTGAAAGTTAATATACTGCACAGCTTTGCTATACGTCATAATCTGAGCAACCAATATGTCTGTGTTCACATATCCCAAGTATCCACCATCAACATGCTACATTTCTTATTTTTTAAAAACAAGGTGGGGGGGAAGAGATAAAGTAAGGTAATCACCACCAACTACAGTGTCAAGACACTGGATATAACTAGTAATTCTGGAAAACTCACATATCTCCCTTCTTCCTTATTTCAGCAAATGGAAGCCCTTCCAGCCCTGCCCAGGTATCTTCTTCCATCAGCAAGTGGTCATGCTGCAAAGGTGTACCAAAGAAATGCAGAAGAGGAAGAATCCACACCCACTGGTGTACTTGGTCATCAATGCATGTCTGGCACAAATTTGTCAGGAGAGCCTTCAAACTAAAAATAACAAAAAAAAACCAAAAAAACCCACAAAAAAACCATAAAACAAACCAACAAAACAAAACACACATAGTAAAAGAAGAAGAGCTTTTTACAGGACTCAAGAATATCCTTGGGGGGGGGGGGCTACATCTCAATCTCACTATGTACCTTCAGATAACTTCTGATAATTATTTTAGCTCATTCTTATCTTCATTGAAGAGTACACATGGTAAAAGTTTAAGACTCAAAGCTGTAATCTTACCTGAATCTCTCTGCACAAACCCTACTAATACAGCACTAAGAAGTGCCAATACTTTATCTACAGTTTCCACATGAGCCCCTGGCCCCCAGCTCAGTCGGGGATTGGGTGACACAGATGCACAGAGCCAGGCATTCTAGGGACAATTCTCAGCCTCCTTGGTTGGGCTGAGGTACTTCTAAGGTCTCCAGAGGGAAATCTAATAGCTGTAGCTGTGCAAGTGAAGAATAGAAATTCAAGTGTCAGATAAGCAGTTTGGTAACAGTCCAATAAGCAGTCACTCTGAAGAAAAAAATCAACATGTGTAGTGATGCATGTCAGAGGAGACAAGGAGAATCCAAATATGGCATTTAAATTTAAAAGGAGTAAACACATGATAATCCCAATCACTGCAGTCTGTAAGTATGAACAGCAAACAGGTAAGAAGCTAGGAACTGCTTGACAGAAAAGGGTAACAAATAAGATTTTTTATATTTAAAGAAAAAACAATAGTTTTAACTCAATCTACTACTCTGGCAACAGTGACAAGTTGCAATAAGGGAAATCCTGCTTGGACAAAAGGAAAACATTTTTCACAAAAGAAAGGTCCGTGACTAACAGGGCCCCAGAGAGGTTGTGCAATCTTCATCCCTGGAGTTTTTCAGAACTTGACTGCAGCCTTGCCTGGACATTAGCCCCGCTTTAAGCAGGAGGTTGGAACAGACCTCCAAAGATACCTTTGAATCTGATTTTTTTTTCTGATTCACTGACACTAGAGAGCTGAATTCCTTATTGTTTTATCACAGGGTGCTACGCTTGCAGTGAAACCAGCCCAGTTAGTTACCTCGTAAGTGCTCCAGTAACATACATACCTAGTCACTGCTGCAAAAGCCTTTTTGATATGACGAATCTCATCCAGTATGGCTTCTTGTGACACCTTATCCAAGCACAAGAGGCTACATAGCTCAGTGAGATAAGTTTTAAATGCTGGAAGCCTGAGATTTTCAACTACTATGAGAATGGTGAGCCCCAGAGCTAGTTTACTTTTTATTACTATGTCCTTCTGCGATGGTTTTGCACCTTCTGGTGCAAGGAAAGGAAGAGCTATTTTCCTCAAATATTTTAGCAGCAAAACATTCACCTATGATAAAGAAGGAAAGAAAGAAAACCAACCACGGCATTAGTTCCCCAAGTCTTTTTCTTCTGAAGCCATTTTCTTCTGCTGGTTACAGGGAGGACACTCCATAGCCCTGTACACACCATGGTGGTACTGGGCTCTAAGCACACGTAGTACTGACCACCACCAGAACATCAGGCCTGGTACTCCAGTACCTGTGACAGTTTGGTGCCCCTCTCCATGCTACCAGCTCCCACCACTCAGCTACTGCTGCACCTTCCCACGCCCAGCAAAGCTGAGGAGCATCAGGGGACCAGGGCAGATCTCGGGAAGGGAACTGGTGAGCTGAGCAGTCGTACACCCAGTGCTGCCTGAGGTCACCATCGTATGCCGCAAGCAGACTCCAGCTTCCCAGAGGACTCACGCTTGGCTGGGAGTCGGCGAAGGGAGAGAGATCTCTGTCCTTACCCACAGCCCCTAAAAGCTACTCTGAAACCACGCCCAGAGGTCCATAGTGCTGTGGTGCTTGGTGATAATCAAAATCTCCCTTCTGAAAACTGGCAGTGACATGAAACACCCATGGGCTCTGCGGAGCTGGGCGGCTGTGCCATCTTGTGGCCTCTCCCGCGTCACCAGGAAACAAGCAGCCCTGACGGCAGTCCAAAGCCCCAAAGATGACAATGTGCCATTTCTGCCATATTTCATAATTATGCCAGGTAAGGAATTTAGGACTCTAGAAGCCCTGTCTGCATCACTGCTTAGAACTGGACAAGAAGGAGCTCGTCCCAAAAGAAAAAAAAAAAAAAGGCAGGTTTGGAATCAGAGATGAGTGCAGGTAAGTTGGTGACAGAGTGACTGGCAGCAAAACTAAAGGGCCAGGCTTAGGAAATTAATATCCAGACATAAAACCCACTCAAGTAAGAAGTCACCACATCACAACTCTGCTGCTGACCAATACGGGATATTCAGAACAGCACCTAATTGCAAAGGTGAGACTGAAGTTCCCAAGGCAGGTGGTAGTTGTCACCCTGAAAGGATCCCCATTCGTTCTGTCACACCTGACCTTTTGACTGGAAAAGCAAAATTAACCCAAAAAGGTCAACAGCAATATTAAAGTTCTGTGTTTAGTAAATGAATGGCCATTTTCTAGTATCTGTTAAAAAAAACAAACACACACAGATTACCTGCTGTGTGCCAAAGTTTAACTCTCTCCATGGCATTGCCGTGCCATCATATACCCATGGGTCTGTTGTAACGACATAGAATTGTCTCAGCTGGAAGAGGAAGTTTATCAGGTTGCTGGGACTCCAGGTTCCAAGAATGCTGAAGATACTTTCTAACATAATATTTGCAGCTATTATCTTCCCTTCCACCACGTCTTTGTTTTTATCACGAGAAAGCATATTCCAAATGTTTTTCATTACAGAAGGCTTTGCACACACAATATCATCATACTGATGCCATTCTAGAACAAGAAATACAGATGAGAGCACAGGAAAACAATCATTTGAGAAACACAGACATATTTGCATGTCTTCACTCTTTCAGCCGTGCACAGAAATACCCCCACTGATCCATTAAGTTTCCGGCTTCAGACAGTGCTGTCTAATAATAATGCTAGTCCATATGAAGTTAGAGATCATCCCACCAAAAAAACATGGATCATCCCAATATGCAGATCCAGTCAGAAAAGCTCACCTCCATTGTTGAGCAAGTTGTCTCTTATAAATAAGCAGCGATTCACATAATTACTTGATACTGAATGCTTGTAAATAAATTCATACTCCCCTTCACCACAGGTAACCCAGTATTTGTAAGGAATGCTTTTATTCACATTTTCTTTTGCAAGAGTTACAGTGCCTTCAATGAGGTATCCATGTTCTCCTAGATGCCTAGGAAACACAAGACACAGCAAAACACAGCAAAGGACATGTCAGCTGATCTATGTACTTCCTTTTCCATGCATCACTCCATTTTTAATAGGAATAGTGATTATTCTTTCATGATGAAAGCTTTAGAGCAGTTATCTCCACTATGAAAACCCTTTGTAGCAATACCCACCTATGGACTTATAGCTACAGTCTTACGTATTAAGTGAAGTACTACATTGCACCTTGTTCAGAGCCAAAACACTCCTCTGCCTCTGTGCAACTCAAGAGGGTACTCACTTGGTGCAGTTCAGCTCACAAATATTGTCCTTCCAGTTTGCATAGGGAGAAATGCCTTCAGCCCTGATGAACACTTTATGGGTCTCAGGGTTCAGCCTGAAGTCTTTGGATAATATTGCATGGAAATACACTGTAACACCATCTCTTCGGCCCACAGAACTACAAGAAAGAAGTAGAAGGAAAAAAAAAAATAATCTCATTTTTACTTCTTTTTTTTTTAACTGCACAAGTCATTATAAACAGCAAACAATATCTGAGCCACTGGTTTACTGGACACAAGACCCATAAGCTCTGTCAGCAGCTCACTCAAACTGATGCTACACAGCAGGCCTAGTGTAAAGCCTAATGCAAAAAGGAAAAATGGGTTCCTGAAGGCAGCATGAAATGCTCTGGCCACGTGCATCCTGGTCACTGCATTGGTAAGCCAACAGAAATGCCTCACCCAGCAGAACCACCTGAAACTGCTATGCTTTATCCCTCTTCCAGCTCATACACGTCAAGTGAAACAAGTCACACTAATCAAAACAGCTCTTTACACCATTAGTCTAAAGGCTTACATGTGTGAAGCACATGTTGCTTGTAAAAGTAAGAAATGAGGGCAATTTTTTGTTGTTTTCATCAGATACTCAAAAAAGTTCAAGTACCAAGTGTACCACATCACCCAGTACATGACCTGTGCTGCAAATCCCAATTAAATATTGGCTCTCTTTTGCAAGAGCACTAGTTTACCTCAGTTTTAAAGGCAATTCTATTTCCACGTATCCAAGATACATCCAGACCTAATCTTAGAATTTCAATCCCCTGCCTCAGTCTGAAGTCCTCTAGTCCTCCTCACACCAAATCCTGTAAGTGACAAAGGCTGGGGAGCAGCAGGGCTGTTCTCACCTTTCTTTAACTTGATTCACGGGTTTCTGGTTCTTTTGTTGCTTTTTCTCCTTGCTACTGTCTGTTACAGCTGAAGCATAATCCCTTCTAGCATCCTCAGGTCCTTTGGTCTGACTCGCCTTCTCAGTTACTCCTTGCACTCTCTCACTGGCGGTCGTCTTTATCTCCTTTGTATCTTCATTCTGCGATAGGAAGACAGACAATGCCCAATCAAACAAGGGACTCTGG
>NW_009620071.1:0-5600 GCF_000690535.1 Cariama cristata
AAGGAAAGGAAAGGAAAGGAAAAGGAAAAAATTGTTTTCAAATAATAAAAAATACATTGGGTGTAGTAATCAAGCAAACATAGAATGTTTTCCTTGACGATGCAATAGTGTGGGCCAGATCCCCAGCTGATATAAATCAGAACAGTCAGTGAAGCTGTACAGATTTATACCGGCTATAATTCTGCCTGTTAAATTTTTACTTTCTGTTAGATTCAGAGGAATATAAACAAATAATTTAATGCCACATGTTTTTTTCAGCTTGATTCCATTCGTCAGGCTATGGTACCTTAATACTATGTATTCTGACCCTAAGAGTCCTTTCAGGCTGTGGATGGGCATAGCCCACATAAAGAGTATGTATGCTGGAGCAGACTCTCAGCTGGGTAGGCAGTGCCCGCTGTGGCCATGCATCAGCTGCTGAACAGGGAGAGTCAAGACCATCAAATCCAGGAGTGACAGGGTGAATGACATGCACTAGTTCAGCCTTTGGAGGAACAGCATGTATTCCTCCGTAGGAGAAGCCACCCAGGTCCACCAGAGAAAAGCAGCATTTGGGCTTCAGATTGGCTTGCCTGGTGTTGGAGCTTGGAGAGAGGTGCGAGGAAGGGAGAGGAAACTTTCCCGTTGTCAGCAGCTGGCACAAGGACCAGGCATTCATCACTATACAAAATAATATGATCAAGTACACAATTTCCACTGTTGTGTGACCTGAAGAAAATTTCAATAACCACTCTCATTTTCATATGATAAATCTTCATCTATTTTTACGGACTATAAAGAGCATAGAATTGTAGCACAGATTCCTGCCTTGAGTATTTGCTGTTTACAAATCGGATTTTCTTTTGTTTCTGAGCGTGTTATTCCAGCAGAGAATCCTTTGTAAATGCCTAATTGCTTTGTAGGCCACACACTATTTGATCCTGGTGGTCTATGAAGAACAATAAAAGTAGACTTACAATAGCCTTCTTTAAATCATGCTTGGCACTTGACCATGAACATACATGTATTCTGAGGTTTCCATTTATTAAAAATACAGCACTTTTTATTGAGCAAATTAATGGTTCAAAATCACAATGAAATACCACTATTACAGCTGATCTTACCTAGAAAAATATGGCACTAAACCTAACGAGAATGAACTGTTCTCTCTCCATTTTACATACGCTGCCGACATCCATATGTGGCGTTACAAAAACTGTCTTTGGCCTTTTTAGAAAAATCTTAATGTGTATTTAAATGAAAACATAAGTGGGCTACAATCCTCTGAAGTACTTTATTCAATTAACTCCTTTTTTTCTTTCCTCAGTAGAAAGATTTGAATTATTTTATATTGTTTTGCTCCCTGAAAGTCTCTAGTGTGATTACTATGATGATGCCATTTGTGCCACTCCGGGTACATTTATGTCGTATTTTTCATTTATAACTCCTCGATTCAGATTTTTATGATGAAACCATTAGGAGTCCAGTCCTGTAAAAAAGACTTAGACCCAGGTCCTGGAAAAACACGTATACATATGCTTAACTTGACTGCTGAGAGTAGTGCTGGTAGCAAAGTTAAGCGTGGCTGTAAACGCAGTACTGTGGTTTTCTCTGGTTCAGTAGCCCTGATAGCTGCAATGGGACAACTCAGTGCACAGAATTAAGGTTGGGCATATTGTGTACATCCAAGGGTGAAGTTTTGTCTGGGATGAAACTATAGGATCTTAGTTCTGATGTAGCTGCTCTTAAGAAAAAAATGGAAGCAAATTGTTTCAGATGTTTTTATGTCACATAAGTGAAAGATCATAGAATCATTATCGTTGGAAGAGATCTCAAAGATCATCAAGTTCAACCGTATACCTGATGCCACCATGCCCACTAAACCATGTCTTGAAGTGCCACATCTAAATGTTTTTTGAATACCTCCAGGGATGGTGACTCCACCACCTCCCTGGGGAGCCCATTCCAATGCTTAACAACTCTTACAGTGAAGAAGTTCTTTCTAATGCCCAGCCTGAACCTCCCCTGGCCCAACTTGAGACCATTAAGATATAGGAATGGTGCGATATTAGATGCCTTTTTTAGCTTATGAAAATAAAAGAAAGATTTTAAATTAAATTTTGCAGATCATTAGTCTTTAAAAGGCAGAGAAGTGTTGAGGGCTATTTTGAAAATGCCAGATAACTCATATTTTTTCTAACTGGCCATTCACACACACGTACACCCACAACCCAATTTTAAAAATAATAAATTTCATAACTGTTCACAGATTGTGCAGCAGCCAAATAGACATGAAATGCTGAAACAGATTTAATGGAGCAGTTGTAGTCTATTGGGGTTAAAAATCTCCTGTCTACAGGAATTTAAATATGCATTTAAATAATAGCCCATAATCATTCAAAGAACTCCTATGCTGTATATAAGGAATAGAATAGTTGACAATAGAAATTCAGCCAAGTTATCATAAAGATGTTTGGAAAGCCTCGTAGCATGCGGGTTCATAGGGTAGGGAACGATGCCACGGAGAGCAGTGGGCCTTACTTACCCAGGCTGTCCACTTGGCTTGCAGAAAGGTGATTCAGCGGCCAGATTTTGAGCCTCTCACTCACATTCCTCTGTGGTTATTCATTTGCACAAGGAGTCCTATTAAAACCAAAAGGACTCATTGGGAGAATAGCATTTCTTGCCTCTGGGCAATGGGTTCTGGATCTGACTCCAAGAAAGTGAGATGTAGCAACGTGACACTGCCCAGCTGTGGTAAAGTGTTATGGCAAATTGGCATATAGCCTTGGCAAATGAGATATGCTGAGAGGCACCCGCTCCAGTACACCGCTTCCAAATTAACACATGCTTTATCATCTCTGTTTACCGAAGAGACTGCCTTTCAAGTGTACCAAACAGGAGGTCATAATCCTTACCAGCATTTTGGGATGCAATTTTGTATGTTAACCGTCTCATTTGCTCTTATTTTCTCCTTCGTGGTATATTACGTTATTTAATGACATCTGTGAGCTTCTGTGTATTTTCTATACTCATACATTCAAGTCCTCAGCTTGCTAATGAAGGCTCACACAAACATCTCCTTGATTACAAAGGCACTAGTCACAACAGTAAAGTTATTCATTAGTTTAAACTCATGAAGAACTGTTCCTCTAGGATTAGTGCCTTAATTTCATTTCCTTTTTTTGTTGTTTGTTTAATATTTAAAATTGATTTAAGTAGTTTTTGTTATTATGATTAAATACAGGTGAAGAGAAGCATTTTTGGATACTTATCTTCCTTTCATCTTTATTAAAGTTTTTCTTTTATTGGACTGGAAAAATATTAAACTTTTCACCTTAGACAGCAGGTTGGAGTATGACAGTGTAATCCAGATGGGAAACACAGGAAGACTTGGATAAAAGAAAATGAACTGCAAAGGGGCTCAAGCTGACGAAGTTGACAACGCTGTAATACTACCTTCGACTCCATCTTGAGCTGTTTGTTTTTGCAATGAACACAAGTTTCCATTATAACATTTGCCTGTATGAAAAACTGTGGCAAGACTTTGGTTTCCATGGTGACATTTCTCTTTTTCATACATATTTATCATTAAAAAGCAGGAAACCCACTCTTTTCTATCTGAGAATGTTACTTTTAGCACTTAATAATTGAAGCCAAAGCTGATTTATTTTTTATGTCAGGATGTCTTACACACATTCCTCTATCAGTGAAAACTCCCGCAGTACTACAGTCATTTATTGTAAGTAGTTTGTTCCATACATTACTTCAGGAAAACATTGCCAGGTTTTAAAACTGGAGAGCGACCTGCCTTTCCTCCCCCAGGTTTCAATTGGCACCGCAGGGTATCAGGGCTAAGCTTTCACACTATTTCAGAGCATGCATCGCTCTATGCACAAAGCTTTTGGCTTCATTAATACGACATGCAAGAGATGCAAGACTTCTGGTTCTTGCCAGTGACCAGAGAATATTTGGAAGAATAAAATATTTTATGAAATTAACCTTTTTGGAAATAGAAATGCTCTGTCTTTACCTGGTTGGCAATCTTTTGCATTTACACAGCAGCATCACTATTTTTTTTCCTCCTCCACAACAGAGCTGCAACTAACAAATAAACTAGGATGGCCATTGTGTCAGTTTTCCTCTTCTTCAAATCCATACTTCAATTGGCAATTTGCTAACATTTCTCGAGTGAAAAAAGTTAGAAACTCAGTCCAAAACAATTTCTCCATTCTCAGCTTCCCAAGTTGATGCCTTTTATTAGCAGAGCTTTGTATGATGGAGGAAAGATACCCTGGTGAAATATGTTGTCTAATTAGTTTTGAATCTAAAAGCACCAAGGATATGTGACATAATTAAATATACAAATGTTACCTGAACCTAAACAATTCTTACAGAAATTGAGGTAACGTCAGAATGATACATTCCGAAATGTATTGGGCAGCAATGAGCAAGGTCTGTACACTAGGTATACTATCTGGAGTGGATCAGTCACCTTAGGTGCCGTAGTGTGTCCTTGGTGTTTACAGCGTTCTGCATGTTTCCCAGCATAACTGAAAAAAGGATCCTGTAAATCCATTGCAAACTGGTGCCATAAATCCAAGCTGAGCTGTTTGGCCAAACTGGTGGAATAGACTGTGATTTGGGATCTTGTCACCATGCAGTTATGGTGAGGAGTATGGTATAAAAATGGAGGTCTTTTTTTAACTTAGTGGCTGGGAGTCATTGCACCATTACTCAAAAGTCAATGAGCATTGTGAGTGCAATGCAACTGGAGATAAATATCAGAAAAATTAGGATTACAAAGTCCTCAGGAAGAGTTGTTACATGTGAAAAATCATGGATATTTCCATCATTGCTTTCTTTCTGGCTTAAATCTAGACTACCCCATTGGGCAGGTAAAGCTGAGCTGAGCGATGAGCTAGCCACCACCGACGTAAGAGCTGCGGTGCAGCGCACGGTGAGGGCTCCTCACCATGATGGGAAGGGACATGGCCAACACAGCAGTTTCTCTGGCCAAGGACCTCTTTCACCACTTCATGTCAACTCCTTCAGACCTCTGGACATGGGAGTTGCATGCGGATGAGAAGAAAGGAGCAAAGCAATGCTGACCTGTCTGCACTGCACAGATGGAACTGTGCTGCCTGCACGGAAGTGAAGGGAGATGAGATATCTCTGTTTTTCTCCTCTAACAACTCCTTCCAGGTGTAGAATGCTGGGGAGGAGCTGCTTTCTGTGAGTGGTGCAGCTGATGGTGCAGGTCCTTTGAGAGGCTGTGGTTTCCCCCTGTTTGGGGCAGCAGATATTCTCATTTAAGAAATTTTATTATTTGTGATTTTTTCTTTTTACTTTTTTTTTTGGGGGGAGTGGGTGTTGAGCAGAATTTTTATACTGTTATGCACTTTAGGAGTAAAGAAATAAATGCTATTAGAAAAATAGATGAATGATTAGATTTACATTACAGTAAACAACTAGACAGCTAAATAGATGCACATACATATGTAGGTACTTCCCACCTACATTAGTGGTAATGTATTCGTGGGCAATGAAGCAGTAAGAAATATCAATATAATTAATAATACAGGACAGACCAAACACAGGATTTTTTATATATATATATA
>NW_009620072.1:0-3810 GCF_000690535.1 Cariama cristata
GGAGGTTCAGGTCGGATATTAGGAAGAACAACTTCACTATCAGAGTCGTTAGGCATTGGAATGGGCTCCCCAGGGAGGTGGTGGAGTCATCGTCCCTGGAGGTGTTCAGCCGAGGTACCACGAATGGATCACTGGTCGGCCCCCGACCAGGGAAGAAACAGATAACACACACAGTGTGAGTGACAACTTCCTCGTTTATGGCGCAGTTAATTCCTTTTATACAAACACGTCACAGGGAGGCGGTGTCTAGCTCTCTATCTTTCCGTGACATCGCGAGATCTTCCGAACGCCGTACCCTACAGTGTTCAGAAAACGTTTAGATGTGGCGCTTCGAGACATGGTTTAGTGGGTTTAGCGGACATGGTGGCGTCAGGTATACGGTTGGAGTTGATGATCTTTGAGGTCTCTTCCAACTATAACAATTCTATGATCATTCAGGACTTGCTGACATATAAAATTTAGATTATGATATTTAAAGAGTTCTTGGAGTTATAATCAAATATTTATTTCTGAAAGGTCTAATGAAACAACTGGAGACATACTGCAGATACTGTGACTTTCACTAAAACAAATGGTGCTAATCCAAATAAAGTTCAGCCGTTTTGACCAGACCATAGAGTAAGAGCTTAGGTATTCAAACACTTTCTCTTGACTAAAAGGCTTTTATTAGGAACATGCTTAAACTTAGATCTTAGCACCAACTTTGTACAGCCTTCTGCCTCATCTTGCATTGCAACTACCGAAACTGTTTGTTTTCCACCCTTGACAAACGCCGGTTTTGCCACCTTAGATTTTTGCAGGTCTTGTCTAATTGTTACGTGTCTCTTTCCTCCATAACCCAACCATAGTCAACGGTATTGGCTGTAATAGTGTTTTAAATGCAAACTATACTATGCAACAATTTTACAAAACACCTAAAACAACAACCCCCACGGAGTAAGAAGTCTTTTACCCATCAAATTCGACCAAAGTACTCCTAAGACTTTCAAAAAACATTGTCAAGGAAAAACTCTAAAGCCTTACAATTAGAACAAAGTAGGAATAAGTGTAAACCAGCTCCAAATTGGGAGGTAAAAAAAAAAATAAAAAAATCAACTAGCTTCAGCAAGAACAGAATTCACAGTGGAAGCAATAGGTTCAAGATTTTTTTCTTTTATTCTCTCACCACATCTATTTCACATTTTCAAACACTGAAAAGCTGTCATTTTTCCCAGCAAAAAATACAGAACGTTCCTCTTTCAGCAGAATTACTGTTGGCAGACATTCACTTCCAGTATAAATCTTTTCTAAATATTCCAAGTAAGTGTTGAATCCTCTGTTGTGAATTCAAACTTGTCCATATGGGGAAATATGTGTAGTATCAATCAGAATATCTTGAAAATTACGTGTGAAGAGGCTGATCATAACATTTACAGAATACACACATGCTCAAAACCAAACCCTTCATCTAATTTTTAGTAAATGCTATTCCCCACATCTCTACAAATGAATGTGAACCGTTCTTACAAAAGAAGTATAATTTTTATTAAGTTCTTGACACCCGAGTGGATAAACTTTCTTGCCCACTACTCAATTTAATGCCTTACACGAAACCTTTTGCATATTTTGCATAGAGGACAATTGCTGATGTTGCCAGCCATGCAAACAACAAAAGGACACCATCTACGAGTGCCCGAAAGAGGATCAGAGTCGCAGAGCTGTGTCTTTACACCAGAAGGAACTCTGATGGGACTTCAGTAATAGGGCCCCAATAACACTCCCGCTCAGTCTGCAGTAGCGGATTTACTACGTTGCTGTATTCAGATTGAGAAAGGAATCCTGTGACTGCAACACTGCAGCCTTTGAAGGCACACTGCATTCTGTCAGACGTGATCAGCAAAGCCCAAGGTTTGATTTTCAGCACAGAAACACCCCTCCGTCAGAAAGTTCTATCCTATGGCCTCAGACAGCAGGAAGCAAAAGATGCCATCTAATTTTAACACCAGCAAAATCAGCTTTTAAGTCCACAAAATGTTAAGAGCAATAGTTAACTGACCGGCACACATTGGGGCCAAGCACTACCATTACAGTTAAAAGATGAGTGCCTTAATGTTCTACTCAACCCCTCCACCAGCCACTTTTGGAAGAGACTTAAAGAACTGCTGCAAAGCCACCCACAGATTTTTATTCAGAACCAACAAAATCCATCCATTTAAGAAAACCACTGCTGTGGTTTTCTCATTCAGTTCATGAGCATCTGACTGTATTAACCCCCATTCCCTTCCCCGATCCCACTCTGCAAGGCCAGACTACGCAAGTTCTAGAGAGCTACAGGGGATCATCTGCTACAAGGCTCTACAAAGCCAGAGTCACAGCCACGCAACTTCTTGTTTTGTTTATGTAAGAACTGTTCACATGGTCAAGGTCAAGTTTTGGACAAGATCAAATAATAGATCCAGCGAATTAAAATTTACAGCCCAGCTAACTGGCACTTTCATTTTCCGATGTGCAGAAACAGTGAGACCTAGTTTTACCATTCAGATGTCTTAGTTTAGAAGGAGCAGTGTCATGTCTGGAAACATAACATCATCTTTAACTTCTTACATTTCTTACATAATCTTTAACAATCTGAATTTGCCTGCTTAGTTTTTGCTACGTGCAAACCACATGATATCCGCCTACCCAAATCATCAAATGTTTTTTTTTTCCCCCTCCCTGGTAGAAGTACTTCTCGAGCGGCGAGTGCAATTCAGTAATGCTGCCACACAGGCCAGTCATATCCCTTTTACCTCAAACAGCCCTTGAACAGAAAAGGAGGTAAACACCTGCTGTCAGCCCCATAGGAGGAGATGGATGGCGGGGACACATTATCCTCTGCGCATGCATTTCCCACGCAGAAGCAGCTGCAAGTCATATTAGCTAGTGGCACAGGCGGCAAGACACATTCCAATCGAGGGACCTGTTCCCTCTCTCTCCCTAAAGTAGTAAAACTTTGGCAAATCATTTTACGTTTATACTTGTAAGAGCAATAACCTTTTAGGGCTTTGGTAAATTGAGGAAGCCTTTCAGTTTAAGAATTAGTTTTGGTAAGGAATTTGAGGACACTTCACGTACTACTGCCCAAATTAATGTTCTGTCTTTTGGGCTAGCTTTGTAGAAGGCATTTCAAAAATGGACATAAATGAGACTGAAGATGTAGTTTGTTATACCTGACAAAAATCCACTTAACAGCCTTAACAAAAATTCTTACGACTTGTCAGTCTGACTGCCTGGCTGACTCCCACAGTTAATGACCAGAAGCAGATGACTAACGAGAACCGTAACTCCACGCAACTTTGCCTAGAGGGCTGTGTCTCGTTCAGCCAGCTACTGCCTCCTATGGATTCACAGACCTCCAAACCTAACCCATGCAAAACGCGAGAGAAAAAAGCGCTGCAAGTTCCAGACGAGGAAGAAAACACAGCCTTACCAGCGAACGGGTAAGAGTAGCAAAAATCCGATTTCTCTCGTTTTCCGGCTCTCCCGCTGAGGGAAGGCAGCCCTTTGCTCCCACTCGTCACGTGCCACAACCCACTCACAAAACGCTTGCGAGCCCAGAAAACACCCGTACAGCCACTTTCGGCAGTCTAAAAAGTCAAGACACGCGCGGAATCGGTCGTCCTGGGAGAGAAACGCCCCGCGGAGCCCAACCTAACTACGGCCCTCCAACGGTGCAACTGTCCGGGACTCGCGGCCGACATTTTTCACGCCAGACAAGACGGCCCCGGAGCTGGCGAAGGAGGAGGCGGCCGGGCGGCAGGCACGGAGCTCCGAGCTGCCCCGGCGCGGACC
>NW_009620073.1:0-5872 GCF_000690535.1 Cariama cristata
GGGGAATGAAGAGGTGCTGTATCTGCTACCAAAAACTTCTAGCATTAAGTCAGCTGTAGCTGACTTATATCAGAGGGAAGATACATTTGTGCACTTAGTTGCTACACAGGCTCTGTAACACCAGAAGATCACATACAGCGCAGCTTTGCCAGTAAAGCAAGGTTTGTCACTGTGGACTCAGTGTGCGTTTCCAGCACGTTACAGCTCTATCAGCAAAGTGTTTTTAGTGCAGATCTGCAAATGCTAGCAGTTCTCTAGTAAGTGAAAGATCCTCCCATACTGCCAAAATAATAGCAGGTCACAAGTTTCCTCATAAACAATAGCTGCTTGTATTCAGTATTTTGTCCCCAATCTGATACTTTTATTTCCCTCCTCCCTTTTTATTCTATAATCAACTACAGAATGTTTCCACTCAAGTGGCTTTAAGCACTACTATTTATTACAGCAGCACCCAGAGTTCCCAGGGTGATGGTGACCAGAAAACTACAAATATATACCCGTCAAGGAGAGAACATCTGACATCCTACAATGCATAGGAAGTCGTATCTTGTGTTAATGACATCAGGTCTTTGCAGGAGATGAACAAGATGGAATCAAAACAAATATATAGACAATGCCACACACAGAATTTCAATCTTTTATGTTTCCATCTTTTCTTCTGAAACTATCAGAAGCAGCAGCTTTAGAATCCAGAATCCATCTGTTTAGGCCCTCCAGTCATCATCGAACAGTTTTTACAGAAAAAGGCAATGGAGAGTCACCTGCTACTTCCATTTCATTCTCAGCAAAAACCACACAGCAGAACAGGAGAGGCTTAATTCCACAAAAGCCACTTTTCAATTAAGCCCTAAACCTGTTGTTTCAAAATTGAGTATTTCTTATCTTGATGCTCAATTCAAACAGGAATAGAAAAGGTGTTCATAGATTATGAGAGCAAAATTCGCAAGTTCTAAGGAAAGACAACTTCCGTTTTCCAAGCAGAACCAAAGAAAGTGATTTAAACACCAGCAAGCCAGCCTTAAAAGTTTCCTCATCATTACAGATTTGATCTTTTTTCAGCATTGCATCAAGTTTTTTCTCTCTTGTATTGCAGGCGTCCCCATACATACACTTTCTTTTTGCAGGCAAAGTGATTCTTTCCCAAAATTACTATTGACAGTATCTTGTAACAGGGAAAACTCCCTGGGAGTTTTAAATTAAGAAATGTATTCTGAAAAGCTCTTTACTGATCACAAAATTAACAGTTCATTCAGCCTCTATATACTGTTAGAGGCAGGTCAGAACTGCCAAAAACTGTATTATCCAGACACATGTACAGTGTGAGCTGCACATCATTTCTCTCACACTGTGTATCATCCTGCCATCAGCTTCAGAAGCAGCAGCAGACAAACCACACACAACAGAAAACAAGCTAGTTTTTACCACCATCCAAAATTATCAAAGCCAGTTTGTTAACTATTTGCTAAATTAAGTAGTAAACAGCAGAAGTGCCGCATTCCTCTTGTATATTAACTTTATCAAGGCTTCCAATTCTAACCTTATTAATCATAAAACAGTGAGAACACTGGTGTTCCTGAAAGAGTAGGCTGTTTCTGCTAATCCCATGCTTGCTTTCACTACCAAGCACAACTGGTCCTGTGAAAACTAGAAAGTTTTTTTGCAGGCAATCACACATGAAATTCACTTTCTTGTCTGAAGTGAACGGATTACTGATATTGTAAACACGTTCCTAGTGATGAGAAGTATTAGTGCATTACAATGACATACACTAAATGGTACAAATTAGGAAAAAGGAAGGAAGGGGTTTATTAAAAGCAGAGGTCACAGTAGACAGGGTATTACTAGTTTTCACAGAGGAAGGGACTAAAGGAAGTTTTAAGAAGACATTGGGTAAACGAGAGGCAAGGTAAGATTCTCCCCCCCTTCATCTTACATCACATAAAAACATCAAAATATCAGAATTGCTGAAGTAACTATTCTAAAAGCAGGGAAATGCTGAAAATAAAGATGCCAGGGCCACACCTTGGGTGTAAGCATTACCCTGTAAAACACAAAGACACAAAACAGGATGCTGAGGCAACTGAGAGATGAAACACACTGAATCGCTTGGGAGGGGGCAGAACAGGAAGCCGAAGTCTCACAACTGTTACTCTAGTAAAGTCTCCTCAAACAGGAAGGCCCCTGGAATTTCACATTGTTCTTTGACTATGTCACAGGATGGTCATACAAGTTTCGGCTCCTATCATGGGAAAAGAGAAATTTCTGTATTTGGGGGTCTGATTTCATCTCATGTTCTGTTTCAGTACAACTTAGTAAAATTTCAGGTTAATTTCTAAAGCTTTGGAAGTACTAATGGACTCTTCATTCACATTGACCCATTTCCACAGACTGTTGGAACACATAGCTCTTACCCAAAAGTGTATGATAATTAAAATTCTGTAAAACAAGATTACTTAAGCCTGCCCCAATTCTTTAGAATTTTATGTATGTACTTAGGTCCATACAAGGCAGGCAGTTCCATTGATTTAAATGAATTATTCAAAGTAGAAACATCTGCAAAGCTTCATCAGATAGCAATTGAAGTGCAAGTCCTGCCTGAAAGCAAAAGTGGTTGGCTGTCTTAGCTAGTGTTCGGCTCTGCTAGCTGCATTTGCAGAAGATTGTTAAAATAATTCATTTTAGATGAGTAAAGACATTCAAGGGGATTAGCCTGAGATATTCAGCTGCTTCCATGTCAGAGATGTGTGTAGCCTTAGAGAAGCAGCAGCATTCCGAAACTCCTCACTGGACCTAACAAATATTATTCCTTACCCGATTCTCTTCTCAACAGCAATCCTGATTGGTGGTGGAGGAAGAATGTTTCTCCTTGTAAAGACACAAAGGTTTATGCCTCCAAGCAACTGGAAGAACAAGCTAAACATCACCATATGTTGTCTCATGAGGCAAGGATATTGCTGGACCTTTATTGGCTTGGGCCCTTCAAGGCACGACCCGCACATCTGCGTGGGTGTGAATGAAGTATCCGACAACACAGAAATAAGAAGCAGAACTTGCAGAACTGTGTGCCAAACTTGATTCCCAATAACACTTTGATCTACAGAGAAATCCTTCATCATCACTAATCATCATGTAAAATAGCTTCTGCGATGCTGGAGTGTTAGAGAAGTCTCAAACTGAGGAAATACAGAACAAGCATCAATGCCAGAAGTCAGCAAGGTACATCCAATAACATCTTCATAGTGTTAAACTTGGTTATACTGACACTGTAATACTTGAATGTACATATTTTCCATGGGGCTGCCATCTGTGTGTTAGGGACGCTACTGTGATAGCCTGCAACAGCAGATCACTAGACCTAAGCTACAGTGACCTCTCACAAACTCACTTCCTAATCTGGCATCACTTCTGCATCTTCAACAACTTTTACATAAACATTTAAATGTCTTGTGTCATCCTCTCCCCTTATTTTTCCTTTTCTTAAAACCTTTAGCATCCTTCTTTCTCCTATTTCCTTACATTCCCTCATCTATTTTATTGAGGATTTGGGGGATTCAGATCAATTGAAAAGTTTATTTAACCTTCGAAACTGCATTTTTAGTTGATCTGCAGCAGCAAACATGGGAAAGAAAGAGTAATGTTTGGTAATTTCTCACACAATGAGAGACTTTAGTTTTGGTCCTTAATTACACAGATTATAAGAAGGCCTGCACTTTCAAAATACTAGATCCCTGTCTTGGCCTTGGGCTCCACCAGTCTTTCCTTCTACATGCAAGAATTTAGCCTACCCAACAGGAAACTGCAGCCTTTTTGCAATTGCAAAATGAGATTTCTCTTTGTCATAGGAGTTCAAAACTAAGTTGTAAGTCTGCTGGGATCCTTACATTTGACACTTGAGGTATGCTACACTACACCCAAGCACGTAGCTTCACACACAGGGTTGCTTCACTGTTTTGCCTGCAGGCAGCCAGGAGAATTTGTAAAAACACTTTCCTTATGTATTTCTATTTTCCAAGTACATTTTGTGAAAAGGATAAATAAGTAGATTGCTGCACTTTCATTCTGCTTTTCTTTCTTTAGCTATCTTTCCCTTCCTTTATTTATCTTTTTTGCCAGCTCAGGACTTAAGAAGCTTCACAAAGCAGGCTGTCTAATCAGAACTGGCTGCAGGGCAGGTATGTGAAAAATGCAGCTTCTGACAGGGCAGGCTCCTTTTTGTGTAAACACCAGAAGTGACAGGTGAGATGAAAGCATTGCAAAGTAGCACTCTTTTTCTGCTTCCACTTGTTAATATGCCCACTAGAGAACAAAAGAATGTTAGCAGATACATAACTCAGAAATACTGTTTTAAAAATCACTGGAGTTTGAAGAACCTATCCCATATCTCTACAGCTGCATACCTTCCTCTCTAAATTTTAGAAAACATTAGCCTGGCCCACATGGCAGATGGGTTGTCATATGGTAAGTATTTGTTCAAGACTGGTAATACTCTGTTCTTTAAAGTGCTCACCCAGAACCACTCTTGCTCCACAGAGTTCAAAGAATCAGACCACACAATAAATTTGCAATCTTGTTGAGGAATGCAACAGCTGTGTTTTGTTCAAGAGCAATGTAGTCAAAGCATAACTAAGTAATGCAATGATCATCTAGGTCTTTTTCAACTACAGCCTAAAAACCTAATTTTTTTTAATATGCATTTCTCATCTTTAGGTTTAGGCACACCATTTAACTGAATGATGTTATGTCCAGGAGCATCTCCGTAATATAAAGCACAGAAGTAACTTGATTTTTTTAAGGCAATTTAAGTACCTAAAAATCACCTATACACTTCTGACAACAACAAAAACAATCTATTCAATGTTCATGAACTCCCCAGATGGTAGCTAGAGAGGCAAGTAATTCAAACCCTGTTTTCTATCTCTTTATCAAATTCCTCTAGTAACCAGATAATATTCAGTATATACCTTAACAGAACCAGCCTCCCTTAACTCTGTCTTCACTAGTTATCCCCGGTACCACAGCACAAAGTCAGCTCCCCACTTAGATTCTTTTATAGCATCCACAACCCCTGTTCTTGACTCTTAACAAGCGCGTTAATGAAGCAGACCATGGTAGGAACTTTGTAAAACCTAGAATGTGCAGGCCCTACCACTGAATTGCTTCAGGAAGCAGACAGGAAGAGGGAAGAGTATCAGGAGACAAGACGTTAGAGCAAGACAACTTGTTCACTAACTTGCCAAAAGAAGTAAGTTGCATCCAAATTCTTAGTGGTGTCAAAGGGGAAGTCTAAACTGATAAGGATGAAGGTTGTAAGATGTCTCTCCTGAAATCAGGGGATGACAGAAACGTCACTGAAAGAGCAGTTGTTTTCCAGCAGCGTTGTGACTACACTCGTGAAGTTTTAAGAAAACATCAATTTGAGAAACCCACGCAAGCACCTCCTACTAACCAGGTCAACTCAAGAGGGCTGGGAAGCTGAATATTTTTCTAGTCGGCTCGCTTCTTACACCTGACAGCCCTGCAAGGCAGGTTGCAGCTCACTGGCTCCCTCCATCCCTCCCCAGACTTTCAAGTAGATCCACACAGGTGCCCTTAAGGGACCTGAATTCAAACTATTGGCACTTTACCACAAGAATTGCCCTATCACGCTAATTGCGGGATTGTAATTTAATCTCTCATGCACCAAGAGTGGGAGAGAAATATTTTTGAGAGCACACAAACATTACTATAAAGGCACAGATCTCGGCAGGAGGCCTGTGACAGAAGCACACTACTAAGAGCCCAGCTTTCAGGAGAATAATCACAAAAACAAATAAGAAGGGGCAAATAAAATAATAAAAGAAGCAGTTAAAGTTCCCTCGGAGAGGCTGCGCGG
>NW_009620074.1:0-5295 GCF_000690535.1 Cariama cristata
GCGTGGGCCGATAGCGGGGCTGGCTCCCAGCCTTACGGTGCCAGGGCAGCCCTCATCCCTGAAATCTCTACGCCGATTTCAACTTTTTTTAGCAGTTAGAGTGCTTAGAAACAAAATACCATGTTTTTCACATGGCATCGGTTCCCCAAGGCTGGTCAGACTAAGATTTCCCCAGTAAAAAACTAAAAGCTGGTAATAGCCAAAGATTTTCTTGCTGAAAAAGAGGATTCGGTTTTCTCATGGCTTCCTGTTTTTAATGCAGTTGAGGACACAGCAGTTCGAGCTCCCCATTTTCTAGGAATGAAGCCAAATATTGCTGCTGCAAAGAGAGCAAGTGTGAAGTTCTGTCTATTGTATACTTTTTTCCCATGGTTTATTTGACCCAAACCAGCTTGTCTGTCTTCTTAAGTGTGGCAGACGTATGGCAATAGATGTTCTAACCGCAGTAAGTGAGCCTTCCTGGCAGACGTGATGCCATCCAGAGTCTGCGTGATCAGTAGTTTCCCCCTCCAACTGGGAACTTCAAGCAAAAAAAGAATCGTTCCCCTTTCACGTAACATCCAGAGGAGACCAAAACAGAGGGGAAGGGAGAACTATCTCAACCAAAAGAGATGTATGTGATTGACTATTTATGAAGCTCTGTCTCAGATAAAATCTAATAAATTTGCCCATAGTTGGCTCAGTTTACAAAGTCTACTGTCAAAATACTTACAGAAACCTTACCAGAAACAAATCAGATAGTATATACTAAGAAGAGCAATATCAGCAGTAACAACAAAAATAACACTTAAGGGAATTAAATGAGAGGCCAGGAAAGAGTTAAGAAATTCCCATAAAGAATGCAGACAGGGATAGAAACTTCTGGGGATAAAAATGACTGTTGGAATCTTTTAGAAGGTACTATATTGTTGATACTGTATGCTTGCTTTCATTTTAATTTAAAGGCACTGACGCTTAATGGATTAATTTTTGTGTTGTTACATTAAAAAGCTATACACTTAATGCAGACCCTAGCTGACATTTAGCAGCAATGCTGATGCAGAAGTCAGTGCCTGCCTACTTTCTGCCCCTCATTCCTGTCCCCATCCTGACCCTACCTTGAGCCAACACAGCCCGACCGAAAGATCAGTGAGGGGTTGTGCCAAAGCCGTGCCAACGACTGTATGTTTGTCGATGGAAGATGGTACAGCCTGTTGGGTAACACTCACGTGCCGTAACGTTAGGGTGAGAGTTTTTTCGATGCAAACGCTTAAAGACTATTTTGTTAATTTATTCAATGTTAAAGTTTCTCTGTTTGGCACCTGACAATGGCCACTTCGAAATTGATTTGGATCAGTTTTCAGAAGTACAGTGTAATGGGATCTTTCGGATTTTCTGGCTTTCTGCCTTGCACTCTTCCCTATAGAAATGACATGCCTTAGAGGAATGTGCTCTGGCGAGTAGCAAGGGAGGCATACCAGACTGTACTAAGAAATCTTGGTAAGAATTTATGCCTTCCCTTCCCTTGCACTGATTTCTTCCTCTTAAAAAGATCACTAGTGATTCAGCATTTAATAAAGTATTTAACATATGATCATCATTCAGTGCATTATTTTACAAGAGCATAAATTTGGCTGGATAGGCTGCTCATTGATTACTATTGATATCCACCAACCAAGAGCGTGAATTTCCAGTTACAGGAGAGAGGGCTGTATTTTCATCTCAGCTCTAGCATGTATGCACTTCTAAATCAGGAAAGGGCACTTGATCCGAGTCTCGCATTTTCTTTTTGGGAACACCGAGGAATGGAAATATTCAAAAGTATGAAAGTGTAGTACCGAAGGCATATGAGGAGATTAAAAAAAAAAGAGAAAAAATACAATAAAATTCTATTTACAATTTAGATTAATTATTTAAAGAAAGTTGTGTGAGCAATAGCTGCTATCTAAGAATAAACAAGGGAAATTATATGCACAGAAATAAATAATTAGGACTTAATATAGCATATTTCCTCTTGAAGATTTTAATTTTTTTAAAACATATTATAAGCAGCCTATCAACTATCTGTCATTGACATGTAGCCATTTCTGAGATGAACAGAGAAGAGCACTAGGGTTTGACCCCATACCCTGTTAAGAAACATGAAATCTTTATTAACCAGACTGTACCACCAGAACAGCACCATGAGTAACTAAAACACTGGATTACAGGACAAGTTCTCCACTTGGTTGGGAACTGTTAGGAACACAGTTTGTTAGCATCTTTTGACCTAGATAATTAGCAATGATAATTTAATGTTGGAGTCAGGAATTCTTTCTAAGGCAGTACTGAATACACAGGATAATCCTGCATATTCCCAAAGACTATACAAAGCCCTGCTTCCCAGAATAGCAAAGGACTGCATCTTCTCGCTGTTTGGCACCTCCTCCCTGCTCCCCCAATACTTAATCAAAGCTCTGCAGACTTTTTCTTTGAGCCACATGTTCTTATCTGGCCTTGAACATACCTTTGTTTTGGGTGAAGACTTTTTGTGTTCCAGCATCCTGGGTTTATAAGAGAGTTTACTTTCCTTTTGAGATATTTGTAAACTAAGGGTGACAGTCATGGACACCAGTTCTCATGGAGTTTCACTCAAGTCACAGAAATATCTTAAAGCCCCCCTGCATTAATAAACCCCCCAACATTTGGACTATCAATGACCATAGCTATAATAGTGCGACTAATTTATGGGAGAGGCAAGTTTTTTGTCTACAAACTACTGAGAGGACAGACTTTTACGGTCCATCAGCTCTTGATCACAGCTATACTCCAGCACTGGCAACTCAACTTCAGCAGTTTAACTGTAGATCACAGAAAACTCCATTACTAATGTTGCAAAGCCCAGCTTTCCAAGAGCTACTAAATAAACATAAAACTGAAAGTTGTCCCCAAAATCTTAATTTGATCCTCTTGAGCATTCCCATACCACCCATTACATAATCATGAACTGCTTTCCCCTTGATTTTTGTTCTGTTTTCATCCGAATTGGCACATTTATGTGCCACCAAGGTAGTCACCAAGAGTATGGGAGAGACAGTTCCTGCTTTTTGATCTGGGCAACAGCTCAACCAGTGACAAGCAGCTGGAGCAACCATTACATGAGTTGTCCTGCTGACCTGTGGCTTTCGTCATACTCATTTACCTACGACAATTACACGTACACAGGCTGGCCCCACACAGGAACTGCAAGAGGCTTAACTCTCTCAATGAGAACAGGCTTCAGATAATTTAGCTTTTAAGATCTAGTGGTGACCACATACAAACATATTTTTCAAAGGCATACAACTGAGCCAATTTGGACAGATTTGCAGGGGATCACAAACGTATCTTTGTACTTGATGTGAAGGCTACTTTACTGGTAAACAGCAAGCGCTTGTTGCAAAGCCTGAAATGCTGGGGTATTCTGAAAAAAGCTCTCAAGAATTTATTGTAAGCAAGTATATACTCCAGTTTGTTTCTGAAAATACTAAAAGTAATGGTGTTTTTTTTTTAGAAAGAGTCAGAGAGCTAGCATAGAAATTGTAGCCAAATTGTTGGGGTATGGTGATAACTGAAAGACAATGCTGCCTTACAATAGGAAATGTTAGCTGAGCTTCAAAGCAGCACTATTAATTGAAAATGTAGTGCCAACATCTCTCTAAATAACCTCTCAGTAGGATATTACAAAAAAAGTGACTTTTCCAAGAATAGACAGAAAATAAAATACAGAGGATGAGCAGACAGCAAGAATGTTGGCAAATGCATCAGGATGAAATCTGTCTGGAAATCTACAGGTACAATCTCAGTGCGATTTCCAGACATCTCTGCACTTAGTTTTCAACAGCATGGAAAAATCTAAATATGTTACTAACATAGTAATTACAACAATGGGTGGAGAGACTAGCACTTCTTAGGTAATCAACTTATATTCAATTACAGGAAAAGTACTTACTCAATGCTCCTTGGTTATTGACAACAAGCCAAATTTTATATGAAAATCGGAGTTATGCCTACAGACAAGATGGCCTCGTAACTCTAGTACTGGAAGAATTACTGTTCTCATACTGTTTGTTGCTTAACAACTAAATGGACAATATAATGCAGAAGGCAGGGACCCACACTGAACCTCCGTTAAATTTTCTTAGCTGACTCCATCTGAAAATGCATGTCTAACTTTGCTTATCTAAGAATGTAGTTCAGGATTCGGAAAGTTTGTTGATTTCTAATGTCTGTTCTCTTGCAGTTGTGTGTAGGATGTTCAGGAAGAACACGAAGTGCTTATCTGTATCTAGATGTGTCTGATCACTTACACTGACTCACATGGTTACTGGAAAATAAACGATAGCTTACAATGTACCTGTGTTTGATGAGGCAGTTAAGCAACAAGGGAAACCTGAGGAAAATTAATCTGTAGACAGGAATCAGGCCCCTGGATTTCTTCTCTGGAGGGGAGTTTCAAAGGGAAAGCACTTAACAGTCCCATGAAAGAATTTCCCAAACTTTTGAGGCTTAAATACCATGAAAAATCCTGCATCTGTGTCCCTGAGAGCAATCTAACCCAGAGGCCGGGAGAATGCCTAGCTAGATGCTGTTACCCATAAGCTTGAAGCTTGTTAACACAGAAATGATGAGGGATGCACTGGATGTTCACATTCACTTTGATTACCTTGGAACACTTTTGTAAAACATCTTCCTTCAAGAAAGCTATTTATCGCCTCATCTACAATTTCGCAGTAGTACCCCTCATTATCTGTGTTGGTTAGGAGAACTTAATTGGTATTTTTGATATAGTATCTTTTGTAACACAATGTGTACGTTCAAGCTGGTTTTGCAAAGTTCACGCTGACTGTACTGTACTCACTCCCGCTTTATTCTGTGGCTGACAAGGGCCTGTGTTACTGGTCTGTCACCGAGCTGTAGGGGCAATTACAGTCTTCAAAATATTCTATCTGCCAAAAGAAAATAAATGAAGCTAATACAGTCAGCTTACAGAAAGTCAAATTAAAACTTCAGCAATAATTATGTATATTCAGGTCTGTTGAAACGGACTGCTCTTGTAAGCAAGCACAGTAAACGTCGTGCATGGTGAAATTCACCTCTCTAAAGCAAAATGTAAAGAAAAAATGTTCAAATTAGATTGCAGTGAATTCAGTAAAGTTCAGAATAGCCCCATATGACTTCAATACTATGAGATTTTTTTTCTGAAATAGCTTTCAGGGGAGACACAGCAATGTTGTAGAAACCTAAATGTACAAATTCCATCATTGGTGCTAAGGTATCAACCTGTTACTTAGCTCA
>NW_009620074.1:5326-7229 GCF_000690535.1 Cariama cristata
AGCAGGAAGGTAAGTTTGGTGAGGTCAAAAACAAGTATTCAAAGATGAGTTAACAAGTTAACCAGTCTGACTGGGGAAGGGAGGAAAAAAGTATGCAAAGGTCATGCAAAGAAATAACTATTTAACATAGCAGTTTCAAATGCTTTATCTGGAAAATGACTATCAAGTCTTGTCCATTTGCCTTATATTATAGTTAGGGCTGTATCTACTGTATGTAGACACTTAAAATTTTTGTTTTATATTTTCACATACCCACATGACTGAAAGTATGCGGTGAAATTATGAAGAACAGGGCATAAGAGTTACAACTCCTTCTTGACCTAAGAAAACCCATTCATTCATTTTGCCATAGGCAGCTTGTTACTTACATGTTCTCAGTACTCTTACTGCTCAGCCACTGTAAGACTACTCAAATTCAGCCCGATTCCTCCAAAACAAAACAAAACAAAACAAGAGGAAGAATTATCAGTATTGCACACGAGTTAGTAAAACACTGCTTTGCTTAGGAAAACTATGTGAAAGCAAGCTGCGCTGATTAAATAAGCTGTTTCTGAGGAGTGATCTGCTGCACCTGGTGCTTACTCAGCAAGCAATTGATTAGTAAAGAAACCCAAACAAACAAACAACCCCCCTAAACAAACAAATAAACCACAAAACCAATTTTGGCATCACAAATTAAAAGCTTTGGAAATATTTTCAGAATATGACCCAAATCTCTGTAAACTCTCTCCACTTACTAAGTTTCCATTTGTGATCCCATCGTACCCCACCATTTTTCAAGCCATTATTTATTACTTACATGAACACAGTTTAAACATTATCCAACAAATGTATTGATTGCAGTGTATTGTCTCCTTTGGCAGAAATCCAGTAGTTTTTGTTCATTTATTTCTTCCTCATTTAACCACTCCTAGAGCATTCAATCCTTTCTGTTACTTTGTCACAGGAGGTATTAAGATCCCCTCTTCTTCATGAATTCTTCTGCATAAAGCTACTGTACCTATACTTTTTTCACACTTCTCCCTCTGTAACCTACAGATTCTTCCCTGACATTGTTTCTTCCCGATACCTTTTCCCAATTATATTCAGCAATTTGGCATTTCATTTAAAGTCATGGCCAATATTTTAATCTCATGTGACTTGCCAGACTGATTGTGTTTTCTATTTCTTTGACTCACAATACAAAGGAATTTCTTTCTTCTGTTAAATATTTGAGTAAATATTGGTTTTAAGACTGCAATATTGTCAGAGTGGCTTTCTTACAACTATGTTACTTCCATGTTTTCAATAAAAAAAGGTTTTTTTGTTTTAATTCTTACCTTCTTCTCCAGCTGCCACCAAACTTTATTTGTTTAGGTCTACTAGCACGCTGCTTTCTGTTGAACTGAAACAAAGTAGAGTCAGGTGTGTTCTTCTGCTGCAGCATTTTTATGGCCCTACTGGGATCTGCCTTGCGGAAGAGGCGCGTGGCTGCGCGCAGGATCAGGCCGCGTTGGCCAAGACGCCGCCGTGCCAGCGGTGACACGGCGCGTGGTGTGCCTGGAATGATGAACCGCACCTTTCCGTATGTTCATAACCAAACCCATGCCATCAAAATTGCCCTTAGTCAAATACTAGGACCACAGCTTAGGAATTGCTTACCATGCACGCAACGAAACATTTCCAATTGACGTAACCCCCAAGGTTTGACGTTGACGTTACGGACGCTCTCCCGGCCGGGGAGCGCGATGTTAAGCGACGTAGCCAAAAGCGCCGCCTAGCGGCCGCCTTGCGCCACGGCAGGCGGGGAAGGGGCCGCTACGCAAAGCCACGGCAGCAATTCCCGAAGGAGTCAGGGGTGGAAGTGGGAGTGGGAAGAGGGAGAGAAGGCGATTGCCGGCAAGCCGGCTAGCTCCCGGAGCCT
>NW_009620075.1:0-5963 GCF_000690535.1 Cariama cristata
GGGTGCTGCTTGACAAGAAGCTCAACATGCCCCAGCAACGTGCACTGCCAGCCCACAAAGCCAACTGTATCCTGGGCTGCATCAAAAGCAGCGTGACCAGCAGGTCAAGGGAGGGGATTCTGCCCCTCTACTCTGCTCTGGTGAGACCCCTCCTGCAGTACTGCCTTCAGCTCTGGGGTCCTCAGCACAAGAGGGACATGGACCTGTTGGAGCGAGTCCAGACGAGGCCACAAAGATCACCACAGGGCTGGAGCATCTCTCCTATGAAGACAGGCTGAGAGAGCTGAGGTTTTTCAGCCTGGAGAAGAGCAGGGTCCAGGGAGACCTTAGAGTAGCCTTCCAGTACCCAAAAGGGGACTACAAGAAAGCTGGGGAGGGACTTTCTACAAGGTCGTGGAGTGACAGGACAGGGGGTAATGGCTTTAACCTGCAAGAGGGAAGATTTAGATGAGGTATTAGGAAGAAATTGTTTACCATGAGGGTGGTGAGGCACTGGAACAGGTTGCCCAGAGAAGTTGTGGATGCCCCATTCTGGAAGTGTTCTGGAAGTGTTCCAGGCTAGGCTGGATGAGGCTTTGAGCAACCTGGTGTAGTGGAAGGTGTTCCTGCCCACGGCAGGGGGGTCAGAACTTGATGATCTTTAAGGTCCCTTCCAACCAAACCATTCTATAACTCTATGATTGTTACAAAAACCAAACTCACCCCCTCTTGAAAATTACCTCATTTCTCATGTCATCAACAAAAGGCAAAAAACTTCAGATGCCTCCTTTTTATCCAGAGTGGTACACTGCAGTTCATCAGGGAAACCAACCCACCACATCTGCAGGACAACCAACACAAGTCTTTTTACCTTTAATGTTACACCATTTGTTACACTGAGCTCTTTGAACTGTATTTTGGTCTTCACTGTCATGTCAGCTTCATCGCAATATTGTTTTGCTCAACTTTTTAATGAAATCCATTTTAATAAATCTGAAGAACTGCAACATGTGTCTAACATGAAGACTATGGTAATCTCAAGGTAAGACACTTAGGTACCTTTCCAAACTAAAACTGAAGTTTCTCATCCATATCATCTCCCATTCAGGCCATATTCACTCTATTCAGATCTTTAATGAACATAAGGGATTTACAGCTACCTTGAAGAGCAAATGAATCATAGAGTCAGAATGGTTTGGGTTGGAAGGGACATGAAACACCATCAAGTTCCAACCCCCTGCCATGGGCAGGCACACCTTCCACTAGACCAGGTCACTCAAAGCCCCATCCAACCTGGTCTTGAACACTTCCAGGGATGGGGCATCCACAACTTCTCTGGGCAACCTCTTCCAGTACCTCACCACACCCACAGTAAAATGAGCAGGTTTACATTTGAACACAAGTCTCAGAGCAGCAGAGTAGCATATTAGGACCAACCGCAATGGTCAGTCTACAGCAGAGATGGGAAGTTGCCTCTCTTTTCTAGCATGACACATCAACTCCACAAAAAAACGCAAAGGTGACTACCTCCGGAGGAGGACAACAGAAATTAGATCCCTCAGCAAGTGTTAACATTTAAATACCAAATGCCATAATGATTTCACAGAAACCAAAAAAGGAATGCATAGGTTAAAAGGCAACAGATATCTCTTGCTCCATTGCCCTGCAGAAAAAAATGGTTCTGAGGTCTATAGATGAAATTCAGCAGCTCTATGGATAACTTTAACACTGTTCACAGACCAAATTGACCAGGTAGAAAGTGTGGTTTATGATATCTCAGAAAGTTTAAAAAAGAAATTAATGTTACATCAGGAATGTAAAGTGAAAATTACAGCAATACTTAGCATTTCGCACTATGTTGCTTAGACTTCTCTGGGTTTAAAATTCATATATAATTAGATCACCTCATATTACATAGTTCACTAAACTAACATTCAATGGACAAGTTTGGGGACAGAATGCTGTTGAAAAATAAAGAATGTTGATGTGCCTATAGATTAGAGAAGAGCCAATTTCCTGTGTTGTGTCCACACATTAACAAATCCACCATAAAACACTTGAAAACTTAAGTTAATTGCACCATGGTCTATAACAATGAGCTTCTGAGAATGTGAGATCAGAAAACCAAGTGGGTTTTCCTGTCCACATCTGCAATATTTTAATAGGGAGAATGGGCAACTGCTAGTTATTACTGCACGAGACAACTTTAACATCTGCTTGAGCTTTTTATGTTCATTAGCTGTTAGTTTCTATTCTGCTAGGGATTTTTTAAATTATGGGTTAGACTGACCATGTAATAGAACAACTTAATTTCATGCTGTGCTAGAGTTCAATTGCAGTCTTTCAGAAGACACTTCTTACTGAGCATGAAGCTCCCTCAGCCCTTTTGTCCTCCAGTTCCTTTGTTGCTTCCTTCCTTTAATAGGGAAAGCATTGGGTTTTGTCAACAAGGGACAGGAAATGCAGGTCAAGAGACACACAGCGTTTTTTCCTGGTCTCACGCCTAATCGCCACGCATCACTCTGTCAGTAAACGTTATATTCAGCACATCTAACAGAACTGCATCACGTATAACCTTATTTTCAAAGCTATACTTAACATGCGAAGTAAGGCCGGACCTTTGCAGCATTACTCTACTTCTCTGACATACAATTTCTCCCCATCTTGTCTGATCCACTTTGACTCTATTTTCAAAACAGGTAACAGACTTATTTTGTACCTGGTGTACACATAATATTCCAAAGACAGCTGTAGTTGGTAAATAAGGTTTAATAGTTGTTTTCCATATCCTTGTCTAACTGAAACTGCTTTGCAGAAGTACAACCTAGAGTTCAAAAAAGTGTCAAAGGTGTGAATTTAAAAATTAACAATGTAGAATTCAGACAGCCATTTCTCTAACAAGGTAAGTAAAACTGGGTATTAATTCATAATTTATACGTGCTGTGCAGAAAATTGGACTGTGGAGTGCCAAGTTTCAGAGTGATGTACAGGGCTACATCCAGTCTTGGAGTATATGGGGAAAATAAAACTGATCAACTGTCATTAAGGGAAGAACACAACCTACCTATGCGTATGTTCAGTTGAAGAGTATGATCTCCCTTGTTCTCATGGAAAATCTGTCTCCAGGCAAAAGTGAAATAGAGAAAGCAGAATAGTTATTTTTCCTCTAACACTTCTCTTCACTGTCTTCTCATTAGCTAACATTTCTCATTATCTTTGCAACTGGAGAAAGAGTTCTTTCCTTAGAAGTCATTACAATGATCGCCCTGGAATAAGGGCTATAAATTACTCCCTTAATTTCTCAAGTAATACGTTAAATAATGTTTTAGGACTGTTTTTGCTGCCTCAAAACATCATCTTTTGGGAATTTGGAGATTTGAATCTTACTAAGCACATTTATGAAAATGTGTAAGTACATATCTTCCTCTCAGGAAGAACCATGCATTACATTAATCTAACCCAGTTAATGTAATGTGTCCTCTGGGCAGTTACAGAGCAGGTGGATTAGGCAAGTCATTACCATTTGTAATTTTTTGGTTTTTTTTTAAAAACCACCCCACACTAGTGATATTGTTCAAACACCACCTATTGCAAGTCTTACGAAATGAGTATCTGAACTGCACTGGTTTGGTACAGAACAGTGTCCAGATTTCACAGTATTCAAATTCCTTCCCGTAAAGTTTTCCTGCAGAATTTGAAAGCTTACACAAAAGCATATATATGCTAGTGCGGCAAAAAGCTTTCTGGTTTTGGGGTAGTTTTTTGAACTTAAATTTTTAAGTTAACTTATTACAAATAATTAAGCTTTAGAATGGAAGAAAGTGAATTACATCCTCTTACTCTCTCTTCTGCTCTAGAGATCTGGAAGTCTACCCAAGCAATTACTTTGGCACAATGGTATCAAACCTGGCAAACAAGGCACTTGGTGCTGAGGATATGAAATCCACTCCTATATGTTTGAGGGTGTTTACTGTGGACTGCCTCTAATCTAGTCCTGCAGACTGAATGTTCATCCACGGTTCTAACGTTCTGCTAGCTCAGTTTCAAAAGAATCCAAGTTTGTGTGCTCCAAGACTGCTCTACAACAGAAACCAAAACTTAGCAAGTGGAAAAAACTGTGATTCACTCTAAAGGCAGCTTTTTATTCAAACTGAAATACAAAAGTAGGTTCAGTCCCCAATTTCCCTATTTGAACAGACTAGAATGACATGCTTGCTACAAGGAAGCAACACAGCAGGATATTTACGACTCGTTAGATTATGATATGGTTTCTAAAATTCCAGACTAAAGCAAGAGTTTGAGAAACAGACTGACAGATTAATAGACCACATAACTGCAAACTCGTCATTTTGTTATCAGCAAAATTCCCCTACTTACAAAAAGTTACAAAGCCAATATAGCAGCACAAAACAAAACTTGATACTTCTCAGGACAGAAAGTAGACATCTTATTTGCTAGAAACAGCAGCTTTTACAAAATTAGAATTTAATTTCTGGAGAAGTTGTCACTGGCTCAAGAACAGTAAGGGGGAGGACAGGGAAACAATAGGCCAGGCAACCTAACCTTGACCCTGGGAAAGTTACTTAGCCAGCTCCCCATGGAACTTCATGAAAGACAAGGAGAGTGGGAACAGGCAGCACGATTTTACCATGGCAAATCATGCCTGACCAACCTGACTGCCTTCTACAGTGAGATAGCTAACCCTGTGGACACAGGAAGAGCAATAGATGTTGCATGCCTTGATTTTTAGCAAGGCCTTTGACAAGGTTTCCCACAGTATCCAGGCACATTAGTACATACAGTTTGCACAGGTGGAGTACTGACTAGGTGGATAATCGACCAGACTCAAGGTTGTGATCGCAGTATGAAGTCCAGCTAGTGGTGACGTACCAGTAGCATTCATGAGGAGGTCAGAACTGAAGTCAACACTCTTTAATGTCCTTATTACTGACCTGGACAATTGGAAGGAAAGCACTCACAAGCAGCTCACAGATTTTAGCAAACGGTAGGAACAAGTTATATACTGGAGGGCATGACCATCAGAGGGACCTCAGCAGGTTAAGAAACAGGTTGACAAGAATATCACTAAGTTCCAAGGTAAATGCAAAGTCCACCACTCAGGATGGAATAACCCCATACAACAGTAAAAAGTACAGCAGGCTGACTAGCTAGAGCACAGCTCTGCAGAAAAGATGGTCCCAGCATATAGTCCACAGGTAAGGGAAGTGATGGTTCCCCTGCACTTCATACTTGTGTGACTGCATCTGGATTAGCGTGTCCAGTACAAGACATCTCTATATGTTAGAGTATTTTGATTGTCTTGAACTCAATGATGGTGATACGGTCGAGTGCCTATGGATAACGGTAAGGTGGAAGGCCAATAAGGCAGATATCCTGATAGGAGTCTGTTACAGACCACCCAACCAGGACAAAGAGGCGGATGAAGTGTTCTACAAGCAGCTGGCAGAAGTCACAATCGCTGGCACTTGTTCTCGTGGGAGACTTCAACTTACCAGATGTCTGCTGGAAATAAAACACAGCAGAAAGGAAACACTCCAAGAGGTTCCTGGAGTGTGTGGAAGAGAACTTCCTCATGCAACTGGTAAGGGAGCCTACCAGGGGAGTTGCCGTGCTAGACCTGCTCTTTACAGACAGAGAAGGACTGGTGGGAGATGTGGTGGTTTAAGGCCATCTCGGGCATAGCGACCACGAAATGATAAAGTTTTGAATTCTTGGTAAGGTAAGGAGAGGGGACAGCAAAACAGCTACCTTGGACTTCCAGAGGGTAGACTTTGGCCTGTTCAGGGTGCTGGTTGAGAGAGTCCCTTGGGAAAGTTTTGAAGGGGAAAGAGGTTCAGGAAGGCTGGACATTCTTCAAGAAGGTAATCTTAAAGGCACAGGAACAGGCTGTCCCAATGTGCTGCAAGATGAGCTGATGGGAAAGACCGGCTTGGGTGAACAGAGAGCTCTGGCTGGAACTCAGG
>NW_009620076.1:0-4155 GCF_000690535.1 Cariama cristata
GCAAGGCTTCCTTTTGTCCTTTTATCAGGAGCCTGGCAACTAAAACTTCTCTACAGTCTGTCGACTTGCATTATTTCACAAGCAAGTTCTTTGGGTTTTTTTGGAGTTGGGTGGTTTGGGGTTTGGTTTTTTTTTTTTGGTAAATTGAATGTGAACACCATATAAGTTATTTTTTAGGTTCCTCCAAAGGTATTTTTCTGGGAATATTTGTGTAACAATGTGAAGACTGAAAGTTTTATCTATTTTATAGATACATATAAGCTTTGAAATCTTGAAGTTATGCTTTGCTTAAAAAGTTACCAACTTCTATTACATTACGCGTTTCCCTTACGGGTTTTAAAGCTTGTATGAGTTTGTGAGGCGAGTTAAATTTTTCATAAGTATATCTATGCTCAGTTTCAGTAGTTCTCCCAGAAGTAATATAAACAACATTTAGTTGTTTTATTAAGCGCTACTTCTTACCAAATATCTATCATTAAAGATCTCCAACTGCTAAAACATTCCTAGCACCCAGATCACCCACAAGCTTCTACTGCACGGTTTTGCTAGGATACCTGAATTCTGATCGGGTACTTCACTTTTGTGTGCAAGCTGGAGCTTCTGCCTCTCAACCAGAGAATCCCAGTCATGTTGAGTTGTGCAACAATCGATTCAATGGGGAAAAGGGCTAGGTTCAAAACAAGCACACTAACATCTTCTGAAAATCACCTTCTCCATGTTTTTACTTAATGAAGACATATTATATCAAAGAGAAGCCACAAACCAACTGCTTCTGCTGCATTATAGGTGGGGTGTTTTCAGGCAGAGTTCCAGTCCCAGCCAATAATTCAAAACTCTCGTGTAAATAAAGCTTAGGGCAATACGGAATAAAAAGGCAAGACAACACTTGCAATAACATAGACACTATGCCAAGTGACAATGTCACTACATACAGTATCCATGAATGAACATTTTAAAAAAGTCTGGGAAAAACAAAGAACTAAAAGCAAGATAGAGGATATCTGCTTTAGTCACGGGGGATTGCAACAACTGGGAAAAACAACAGCAACTTTTATGTTGACAACATTCTTCTAGCTACCAGCAAGCCAATTTCCCAAGACTAAAAGCCACCATGAAGCTCATCTCCCTCCTACAGGAGACAATAATTAATTACCAACCCTTCATAAAGCCTAGGAAAAGTTAGCTTGATACCTGCTTTTACCAGCAACAAGTACCATCTTTTCCTAATACAAGGCAATCGGCTCTGCTGCCTAGGTAGGCAAGACACATTTGAGGATGAGTGGAACTGGCACCTTGTTAAGTTGAAGGCAAAAGCTTTAAATGTAAAAACAACAATGTGCCCATGTAATTTATTTTCCAGTTTTGTCGGTCAGCGATTTTTTTAATTACCAAAGCACACTTTAAAACATGATGCGAGCTCTACTGACTGGGAAGATGTAAACAAAGCTTGTCTTTCATATACTGGCTGAAAGAATATGCATTTGTTTACCTTGCCTGTCTGGAGGACTCCAGTTACTTGTAATATAAGTTGCAAATAAGTAAGCTTTCTGAGGCCTAACATGAGAAAGTAATTCATTCCTAGTAAGTTCTTTTCAGCTCTTCTCACCAGGTAAACAGTGATCTTCTAAATATATAGAATTAGTTTACTAACAAACCCAGAGAGCAGACTTTTTGTTTCTCTGTTCAAACAAGAAACAGAGATCACAGGTGGGGAAAAAGATTAAAAAAAAAAATCAAATAAACTTCAGTTTAAAGAACTTACACAACTGCTAAATTCTACTCAGTTTAAGAACCAGAATGAAACTTGGTTATTTGGGTCACCACATCAGACAAGCGTTCTAGTAAGAAGCTGCTCACAAAGACATCTGTAAGACTTGCTTTATACTTACTACTTTTCTTAAGAGAGATTGCTTCGAGACACTATTAGACAGAAGGGATACTTATTTAACATCATCCACCTATCTCATTTGTCTCAAAGTAGCCTTTCAAATTATTCTCGTAATTTTGAGACAAAAATATGAACAGGAGCCTTTTTATATTTATGTTGTTTCCATAATGGATATCTGAAAATGCAAAAATATTCAAAAATGACACAAAAGACCTAGTATCCCAAGACTCTGAATTGCAAAGATATATGAGCCAGGTCTGGATCACACAAAAAGACGCATCACTAAAATTCTTGTCAGCTAATCTCAAGGTGCTTTACATATATAAATAATATTTTAAAAAATTTAATCTACCTGCACAATGGAGACTAGAATGCTGAATACCAAAAAAATCACCTCTAGCACAGAAATGGAAGAATACTTTTTGGATATTTATGAAAACAACATGGGAAAAAGTAGTGAAGTAGCATGCTACTGATTTCTTTCCTCAACAGTGTCATTTGTCCCTTCCCCCCCCCGCCATAAACTCAAAGTTTAAAAGGAATCACACTTTATTCTTCCTTGAAGAAAGATTTCAAGGTGTACAAGCCAAACAAAACCTAGATAACCTTGTATTACATTTGTTTTCTTTTTACTTCTGTCTTGGGTTTGTTCCCAAGTCAACCCTGCAGATATCTTGTTCAAAAGAAGTTTGTTGTTTTTCTGTCACAACTCAGTGATCTCTAAATGTATACAGCTCTCCACAAAGCTAAGGTGCAACTGAAAACAGGTAGTTGCTTTAAGGAAGGAGAAATACTAACGCTTTTAGATCACCATGCTGGACAGCACAGTTTAACTTCAAAAACTTATGACCTTTATAAACTGCAAAAGAAAGAGGCGACAGATTTCCTAGTTATTATGACTTGTTTTATCTAGTAATAGGTAAAAAATGGATGGTATCTGAGCAAAACATGGGCATGTTTTATACACCCAATGACAGAGCAAGCTCTGTATGGTACTCAATGAAGGTATGTGAAAAGTAGTTGCAAAAGTCTTTGGCTTGAATCAATTTACAGAAAACTATTTACTTACAAATACATAGAAGACTATTGCTTCCCCCCATCATTTATCATAACTTATTTACTGTTAGAGTCTCCGGTCTCAAGTCTATCCAGCTCCACTTGTTCATCTCGTCACCCCCAACAAAACCTATAAAACCAGAGTATTTTCTTCTGTGACGTGACCTTTCTCCTCAATCTTGGCAGTCACCATAAATAATCTTCTTGCCTTCACAATTCCCATATGCTACAGTACATGCTGAAGACAGTCACTAAGATGTCTCTTGCAGGGACAAGATATTGTTGCTTGTAAAACGAATAAATAAGTTGTTAAAAAAACACCACCACACACATGGATTTTGCTCTGTGATGCCAACCTGAGAGCATTTCCTCTTACTCACTTCCTAAAATAAAACTCCTCCTTTCCCAAGTACAACTTCTTGTGGTTATTGCCCCCCAGTTTCATTTCTTAGGTATTCAAGAGTCAAATCCTTCTTTAAAGGATCTTTAGTACTCCAATTCCAACTACTAGGGACTTCTTAAAGTAAAAAACACTGCTTTTTAATATCCCATATAAAAATTAATATGGACTAATTAATCAAAATATGCTGCAACAGTTAAATAACTTGCAAGATGCACAGCATGAACTATCTGACCATTTCCAGAATTGAAACACAATAGGTGCAATTTCAAAGACTACAAGAGAAAGGCCTCTTTTTCAAAATCAAAACCAAAAGAAGCATGGGCTTCAAAACCACCTTTAAGCCTAAGGCATACTGCTTCCACATAGGCAGCAGGTGAAAATAAAAAAGCTATATGAAAAGATAGCTATAACGAGCTTTCAGATGAAGTCTTTGCACCTCCAGAAAGACTTGGCTCTTTGTGTTATCTTAGGTCCTCCTAAAAGCTGGACGTCATCTAGAAGCAGAAGCAGCCCTCTCTCCCTTTCCCAAAGCAACACTTCGCACATACAAAAAGGAAAAGCTCCCCAGGGCAACAATCTGGGGGAGGGAGAAGGCAATATGCTGCAACCACAGCATAGCAGCAGCCCATTAGCCCTATGCTGCCTGTCCCTACGAGCGCGGCCTCACCCCCTTCAGCTCCACACACAAGCCGGAGGGAAGAGGGGGGATTATTCCCACCCCTCCTCGCTGCAGGGCTGAGGGGGACCCCGGCCCCACTCTGTGGCACTGAGGGCAGAGACTGCAGCGGGGTTACCCACCATGGGAAAG
>NW_009620077.1:0-4580 GCF_000690535.1 Cariama cristata
TACCGGTAGGATCTTTTCAGAAAGTGAAGGGTCGCCTCCTCAACCAGTTTTGTTCTCTTCCCTCGGCACCCCTCCGTTCTTTTTTCAACGCACTTGAAATACACGTGTTATACTACGCGCTTTCTGTGAGGCAAAACCCTTCTGAAAAAATTTACCAGAACGGTGGGCGGGCTTCTGTTTTGTGTCGCAGTCGCTAGGGGGAACTGTTGTACTCCCTATAGACTGTCAAAATGTGTTTATTTTCACTTTTTATTAAATATCTGTATCAATTCTTCAAACAATTGATATCTTCGAGTCTTTTGATAATATAAAAGTCATTTGGGTAGTTTTTACTGGAATATAAACAGATATAATGTGGTAATGGGGGTCTAACTCCCATTTATGTTTTTTAAAGGCATAAGAAAGTCTTTTTGTCCTGTGCTAGGCTTCTCTGAAGTGCCTTTTTATTTCAGAAGTGACTAAGCCCTGCTGGGAAGTGACAGAGATGGGGCAGAGCTCCCAGAAAGGCAGGAAGAGTCAGCAGAGGGGCCCTGGGGGATGCTGGAGGAGTTGAGATGACGTTATGGGAAGGCAGCAGGAGTCTGGAGCCTGGCATTGTGCCACGTCAAAATGGTTGCCCCCTATGCCAGATGGTGGAGGAGAAGTGTCGATGAAGAAAAGCTGATCTAGCTGCAGGACACTGATCCAGATCAGTGTAAAGGTGAGAACAAGGTTACACAGAAAGTTGTGGGTTTGGGTTTTGTTTTTTTTTGAATGCTAAGTTCACAAAAGAAACAGCTGGGACCCCTGGCGCCTGGGTCGAAAAGAACTGTCGAGTAGTGTGGAAGGCACTAACTACCTAATAAGGACTTGATAGAGTTGCATGATACAGCAATTCTGGGGAGTCAGTCACAAGTCAACTCAAGTGGACAAGTCAAACTGGAAAGACTGAAGAAAGAATCTTCAGAGTTTATTCTTTCAACCAGTTCATAAGACCCCTGCCAGCAGGCTGAGGCTAAAGCGTAGGGAGTTGGAAGAGGATCAATAGACCAAGTCCCTTCATGCAACATTCTTAAGCAAAGTCCTCAGAGTGTAATTTTTAGCTAGGAATCACAGACTTCTTGTAAAATCTCATGGATCAGCTTGGTCATGTCCTTTTCGTTGTCTTAACCGCTGCATCATCTCTTGTGAATGATGTTTGAGGAAAGAAAATATTTCACTTTTCTTTTCCCACTAGACTTAAGATATCATAGCGTTAACAGAGATATAGAAATGTGTAGTACCTGCTCTGAGGGAAGAGGAATTTTAAGAAGAGCTAAGACCAATCCATGGTCTTTGTGATCTGTACAATTCTCAGTGCTAGGTTTGAGAAAGGTACCTAGCAATGCATGCACCTTTCTAAATTTTTGAAGGATAGGATAACAAACATATATAAAGGACTAAGTTTCAGATTTTGTTGAACTTCTTAAGAAAATGAGCTTCAGAAAAGAAACTGTTGCAGTAAATGTTACAGATTAACAGCTACATTGTGCATATTTTGGAGGCACAGTTTGCCGAAGTCGTGGTATAGGGAGTCCTTCTAGTAGGCAAATGAGGAATATTGTTCCATTTGGTTATTATATATGTTACACATGACAGACCGTTCCCATTTGCAGTTACAACTGTTCAATGACATGACACAAGATGTGTCATTTTGCTCTTACAAATTGATCGCTTTTTCAACTATTCCTGTTCTAGAGCTGGTCTGATATTTATTCACCTTTTGTTCTGTCTGGTTTACTAGCCTCAAAGTACAAGCGTTCTTAATCTTGATCCTCTTGAAATATTACAGAATGCAAAATGACTGTGTTTTTTCACCAGCAAAGCAGATCAGCCAGTACAGATCTTTGCCAGCATGCCTAGCAGCTTGAATAACATATTCCAAGTACGAGAACCCTCATGCTATGTGGCAGAATCCAGCTGTATTAGTGGTCTTTAGAATTAACTGTTGTGTAATAGTGCATTTTTTCTAATGGTGTTTGAAATGGTACGTGCCTCTTAGAATCATAGAATTGTTATGATTATCAATTCCAATCACCTACCCAACACCACCATGCCCACTAAACCCACTAAACCATGTCTCGAAGCGCCACAGCTAAATGTTTTTTGAACACCTCCAGGGATGGTGACTCCACCACATCCCTGGGGAGCCCGTTCCAATGCTTAATGACTGTTAAGGTGAAGAAATTCTTCCTAATATCCAACCTGAACCTCCCCTGGTGCAACTTGAGGCCATTTCCTCTTGTCCTATCGCTAGTTACCGGGGAGAAGAGACCAACCCCCTCCTTCTTTATTTGTTTTATTGTAAATTAAGGCAATGAGAGCTTCATCTTTAATGTCAGTGCATGAAAACTTCTTGAACTGTTTTGTTGACTTTGTAAGAGGTGCAGATAGGTGGCATCATCTATCTGTCTTCATCTCTCTAAACTGTTACCATGAAGTGACCAGACAATGGCGGATTATTTTGCCCTTATGGGATGCAATTTTGAGTACTGCTGGAGCCCAGTTCTGAATTTAATTTTGAAGTGGAAAGTTGAAGAAAATTTAGTTCCCACTTCTGTGGCAGGTCAAAGCTCCATTTTCCGTCTACTTGAGAAGTCTCTGATTTCCAGATTTGAAGCTACATGAAATCATACAGGAAAGGGAACTCTGCCTCTCTCTTGTTGAAATTGTGCTGTTGTAAGTCAAGATTTATTGGGCCAGAGTGCAGGAAGGTGACTTTTTATCTTGCTAGTTTATATACTGGTCTGTGCACATGTTTTTCTTGGGTAATCTCTCTATATTAAACATAATTGAATAAAACACTAGCAAGTAGAAGACAGATATGTAATTTTAAGTATTTCCTCTTCCAGGTAAGCATCCTAATTATAAATTTTATTCTTTATTCATTATATTCTGCAAGCAGATTTGTCATCTTTTCCATGTGCTGGCAGCTGTTGGATACAGAGGGTGGAGAATGCCTCTACCACTACTTCCTTTCCCCCTTCATCCCCTTGAAACTCACTGTGAAGTACTGACCTTTCCATTTCTAGGGAGAAGAACGTTTCTGTGCCCACCTCAGGGTTACGTATTCTCTTCTATATGCCGTGGCCCTGTTCTATACATTCTTACATTGTGCCTAAGCCCACAAGATTTGCAGGATAAATATTTCTTTTTCCTGTAGAGTTAAGTCTGACAGATGCTCTGCGCTTTGATTGAGAATTAATTATGTCTATTTCCAAAATGTGTACCTCTAAATACTGTGGAGCTGGACAGTAAGACATTTTATTCCAAAGAAGCTCTTAAAACCTCAACAAACCAAAAACAAACAAACAACAAAAAAACACGAAAACAAAACAAAAATACACCACAAAACAAAACAAAAAACCTGCCACAACACAAAAAGAAAAAACAAATGCAAACAAACCAACTGAAACATAGCATCAAAGATTTTAGGAATTTAGGAATTTTTAGGAATAATTTTTAGGAATTATTAGATTTCTGAAATCTCCTGCAAATCATGAAAATAGAAGATATGTCTCCTGTCAGGTATACTAACTTAGTGGTAAAAACCCTAAGTATTGTAAGACTTTAAAAGTAGGATAGCCTTGTAGCTTAATGGTAGACCAGGACTGAGGAGAATCTGATCATCCTGGTTCTTTTATAGACTTCCTGAGTGACCTTGAGCAAAATCGCCCAGTGCCTCAGTTTTCTTATCAGGAATGTTTCCTTTCTTCTCTTCCCTGCCTTGTCTGTTTAGACTGATTCCCAATCTTAAGGAGGGGGAGTTCAGCGCGCTCAGTATATATTGAGTGAGTTCTCTCAGTATATATTGACAGTGACACAGTGGAGTCCTGATCAGCTGCTTTCTATTTGCTAATAATCAATAAGGAATAACCATAAGTTTGGGATTTGAATTTGCTCGGTAAAACACTGACTTCTCTGAGCTCCCAGAACTAAGCAGTATTTTTTGAGAAAAGCCACAGAGGTACCAATGTCTGGCAGACATCAGCTAGCTGCATTCTTTCCACATAATTTCAGAAGCTATAAATATAAGAAAAAACAACAAAGACCCCAAATCAGAAAAACCTACTTCCCCTCTTCCTCTCTACCAGAAGCATGAAGCTCGGGTTCTGACAGATACCTGGAACGGAGCACAGCATTGATAAATAGGGGCAGATCTGCAGTGGAACATTGCATGTTTAGTCCTGCCAATAATCTTGCCTGGGTGTTGTTTTAAAATATATTTTTAAATAATATGGGAAAAATATTTGCTCTTGCTTACATTCTTATGTTGACACCATCAGCATGATCTCCTAAGTGATTTAAACATTGTTAATATACAGTTGTTTAAGAGGACTAGGGTTCTGAGTGTGAAACACAAAACTTTATTGTATAATGCTGTGTATTAATGCTGGTACAGTGGCAACAAAAAAACCCAACAAATTAATATCTTTTCCATTAAAAGATTTTGAAGTGCTACAGTTGCTGATGCCTCACCCGGCAACTGCAGATTTGGGTGTTTTTTCTTCTAGTTACCTAATGTGAGGATGATGGATTATTTTTATATATTATATATTTAT